>NC_054535.1:58310555-58525555 GCF_017654505.1 Polyodon spathula | reverse complement strand
CAAACAAACACAAAAAACCGCGAAGCTAAGCCATCTCCTAAGCAACATTTTAAATAAACTATTTCAACCACTAAGCACAACAAGCATCCATGGTTAGCTGGTATCCAGGAAATCAAACATTACTTAAACCACCTGTTTTCTGACAACATGGGTAAAGCTCCATTATACTTTATGCCTTGTGTTCATATGGCAATAGACAAGAAATAAACTTAAAACACACACACACACACACACACACACACACACACACACATATATATATATATATATATATATATATATATATATATATATATATAATATATATATATATAATATATATATATTTTGTTGGACTTATGTCAGTATACACCTAAATATAGGCCTACAATTAAAAAAAAAAAAAAAAAAAAAAAAAAACTTAATTGAAACTGCCTGTTATATAAGTTTTTCAAAATACTAACAATGATTTGGAGGAAACGTGAGAAAGTGACGAGGTATTAAATCAGAATGGAATGCATTATTTCAGTACATATATGATTCAATACTTACCAATATGTATAATAGAATCACCAGCCACGGAGTTCCAGGTTAGAGTCGAGAAGATTGTCAGAATGAAGAAAACTGGAAAAACTTCCATCGCCCTTTCCTTTTTTCAAGATAATTTTTTTTTGTAAGAGTCGAAGCCAAAACGAGTTCGAGGAAATAGTTTTAAATTCCGATTGCCTGTGAATAGTTGGCAGAAAAGGGGCGTTTTGTCTTTGCAGCAACAGCGTCACTTTTGGGTGCTTTTTTGCATGAAAATAGCTGCCTTGAATTGCAAGAAAAATTCTCCCAGATTCCGGTTTGCAATTGCTATCTAAAATCAAAAGATGTTGAAATTGCATTGATTCCTTTAACCATTTCCCTTGTAATGTAATCCAGTGCGATGAAGAAAATAAATCAAGGAGATTGTTAATACAAAGATTACCCGTTACCTATATATTCTTGAAATCTTAAATCTGGCTATTTTTTAATAGCACATCATGCCTCAGTGTACAACTACCATTCCTGTAGGCTAAACCAAAAAATAAATAAACAAATAAATAAATAAATAACTGAACTTAAGAGATGGAGGCAAACGGTTAAAGTGATTTACGTATACAATATAGGACTCAAATCAGCAGCCGTGCTTTAATTAAACACAGACCATTTCGTCTTGGTAACAGCGGTGGTTACAGACGAATAAATGCCAGGGAAAACAACGTAATGTCTTTGCTGGATGCTCTGTAGTTTCTCGCAGTAGAGATGCAGGGCAGCAGCGAAAAGAGAGCAGCGACAAGAAGGCAACATCAGCACCCAGCAGCACGTTGTCTGGAAATGGATCAGGAGAAACAGGGAAAGATAGCAACATCAGAGCAGAGCATAGCTCCTCCCTTGCCAGCTCCTCCCTCCATCTGCAGTGTACTCAAACAGGTTTCATGTATTAACAGTAAGACTGGACAGTAAAAGCTTTGGAATATCAGGATAAAACCATCGTAAAAAATAAACAGAAACAAAACATAATTTAGTCGTGCGTTGTCGTGTGTGGGGCTGTGATTGAGACTGTTAGTGATCTGCGTTTAAAAGTAACAGCCAGTATTTAGAGGTACGTGTACTAAAGAAGTAATTAAACATTTATGTCACGTTTTGAATGTTTTACGTATGAGTTCCAAATAGAAATTACATCACTGGGTTGTCGTCACTGAAATGAAGTAAATACATAAAATACATCAATAATGGCAGTCTACCACCCTTCATTATTTGTTGTTTGAGTGTAACTTAAGCCTTATTTTATACTCAGAATTACTCTGGGTGTAATCCACTGAAATTGGTAATTTGTTAAATATTACCATATGAAAACGAGTATGCAGCTATATGCAAATTTATCAAACCATTAGCAGTAATAATTCCAATGCACAATAATTCCCGCTTCTGTTCTGGGATATGTACTTAATTGAAACGCGTTAGTTTGCCATGTAAGCTTTTTTAAGTTTGCGAACCCCAATATTGAATATTCAATACATTTGTCAAAACGCAGGCGATAAAGAAGAGTGTCAGAATGAAAGCAGAATGTTTTTACAAGAGACAGACAGGCATGGGTTCAAATCTCAGGACAGCTGCTAATTTCTGTGCGACCTTGAGCAAGTCTTACCACCTTGTGCTATCTGAAAACTGGGTTTCAATTTCAATTTATTTTCTTATGTAACGACTTTTATGTCAGTTTCTCAAAGCGCTTTACATGTCAGTTAAAAATGAAAGAAATATACAGTATCGAAGTAGTACAAATTACAAAAGCAATAATAATAATAATAATAATAATAATAATAATAATAATAATAATAATAATAATAAAAAGAAAATCGAGACAAAGCTGTTTACCATTGGAAACAAGTTATTGCATTTTGCTGTATAAACTATTGTATTTCTATAGTCAAGTACTTATTCCTCTTGCATAACTGAATGGAATTTGATATTCCTTATTTAGAATACCGTATTACTTCAAATTACCGTCTGCCGTGAATAGGCAACGCCCTCGAGTATGCTCCCCTTTCAGATATTAGATTTATAATACACACCACCCTCGAAAAAAAACGCGCTCAATAATGAAACATGTAAAAAATGTTCCCTACCCCAGCTCAAATAAATGCAGCAATTAATAAAGAAATGCATACAACACACAGTATGTCAAAACATTAGAAAAAGAAACAAAATTAATTGAATAAGCTTCAATAAAATGTTTTTAAAAGAATACAATTGCACACTGGAGCATACCGATATTTTACTGTAAAGTGTAGGAACCCAAACAAAAAAAGAAAACCGTAGGTACACAGCACTATGTACTAATTACAGCAGCACTAAAATAAATGACCCTGGCGATGGCACTGTGTTTGTCTTGTTTGTTTTTTTGTTTGTTGTCTTGTTTGGTGTTATATGTGTTGTAAGGGAACACACATACGACAATTTGTAATAGTGTGTGTGTGATGTTTGGGTGTGTGTGTGTTGTGTGTATGGGGGTGTGTGTTGTACCCTTCCTGGGATCCTGATATGGAGGGTGGGGTGGGAGGGGGGGGGGGGGGGGGGGGGGGGGGGGGGTTGTGAGAGACTGTGAGGGACAGAGAGAAGGCCTGTAGCTATGAAGCAGTGAAAGAAACCAGAACGAGTCTGAAAAGCAGAGAATGAGAGTGTGAGTGCACAAAATAGAAGAAATTAAAGAAGTTATTTACAAACTGCTAACCAAGATCATGCAACAGTCTCTTGACACAGGGGTTGTACCAAGATCAGACAACAGTCTCTTGACAAAGGGGTTGTACCGATCCACAGACAAAACCGAACCAGGAGCCTGACTTCTATTATATGTAAACTTATGGAAACTATAATAAGATCCAAAATGGAAAATTACCTATATGGTAACAGTATCCTGGGAGACAGTCAGCATGGTTTTAGGAAAGGGAGATTGTGTCTAACTATTTGACTTTTTTCAGGATGCAACGTCGACTGTGGATAACTGCAAAGCATATGACTTACTGGTTTATTTTGATTTCCAGAAAGCTTTTGACATAGAAGATTAATTCTCAAACTGAACGCAATAGACATTCAAGGAAATGCATGTACATGGATTAGGGAGTGGTTAACATGTAGAAAAATGAAAATATTGATTAGAGGAGAAACCTCAAAATGGAGCGAGGTAACCAGTGGAGTACCACAGGGATCAGTGTTAGGTCCTCTGCTATTCCTAATCTACATTAATGACTTACATTCTGGTATGGTAAGCAAACTTGTTAAATTTGCAGACAATACAAAAATAGGAGGAGTGGCAAACAATGTTGCAGCAGCAAAGATCATTCAAAATGATCTAGACAGCATTCAGAACTGGGCAGACACATAACAAATGACATTTAATACAGAAAAGTGTAAGGTACCGCATGCAGGCAATAAAAATGTGCATTATAAATATCATATGGGAGATACTGAAATTGAAGATTGAATCTATGAAAAAGACCTAGGAGTTTATGTTGACTCGGAAATGTCTTCATCTAGACAATGCGGGGAAGCTATGAAAAAGGCCAACAAGATACTTGGATATATAGTGAAAAGTGTTGAATTTAAGTCAAGGAAAGTAATGTTAAAACTTTACTATGCATTAGTAAGACCTCATCTAGAATACTGTGTTCAGTTCTGGTCACCTTGCTAGAAAAAGGATACTGCTGCTCTAGAAAGAGTGCAAAGAAGAGCGACCAGAATTATTCTGGGTTTAAAAGGCATGTCATATGCAGACAGGCTTAAAGAATTGAATCTATTCAGTCTTGAACAAAGAAGACTACATGGTGATCTGATTCAAGCATTCAGAATTCTAAAAGGTATTAACAATGTCAACCCAAAGGACTTTTTCGACATGAAAAATGAAACAAGGACCAGGAGTCACAAATGGAGATTATGTTGAAGAGCTGATTTGGGTTTATAACCCCAAGATGAAGAGGGGCCATTGCCTCAAATTGGAGAGCCACTGGATCAGGCCGTGCTAGGTACTGGAGAGGATAAGGGACGTGGTATACCCGGTACAGCTGCCGCAGAGAGGGCGCAAGGTGGCCCTGCATTGGGACCAGCTGGCTCCATACCGGGGAGGAGACCCGGCGGTTCCTCGCCACCGAGCTCTGTCCGTCCGTCTTCTGTGGCTGATGGGACCAACACAAGATATATTACTCTGATAACAGGTATCAATTTAACAGGAGCACAATTACAGTATTCACCGTTTTGTCCCCATATTGCGTATTATTTAACTCAGTGCATGATTAGGATTCTGATGTTGGCGAGTTTTGCAGGTAAAAAATAGAAATGCGCACTATTTTTCATTCCTACTGTATATTCACTGCCGTGTGCAGAAAGCTAGTATGCTACTTAGCTTTTCATATTTTTCATAGTGTCACGTTCAAGGTAAAAATCAGGAAGGAAACATACTCCTAGTGGTTAATTTTCATGCACTGGGCACATTGAACCTAAGCTTTATGAGAAATAAAAAAAGACATTTTGCTTGTATTAGGATAACAGTCTCCTTCAGAGTTTGATCAGGAACAACGATGATAACATTAAAATGTTTTATCCAAAACTGTTCCTAATTATTAACATTTTTCTACAACAATAATGCAAGACTTAGGTTTCTAACAATGTTTTATCATGTTTGAAAAATATCTTACAAGTATTAAAGAACAATCAAATGACAATTAAAACCAGTTACTGTTTTCAGTCAGGAATACTAATCTAAACCACTCTATACAATGCATGTATTAATTCTATTTATTTCTAAGATCTCTATATTTCAGGCAATGAATATATGTGTACCCTCTTCTTTGAGGTGTAATTGATTCAGAGTGGATTGGTGATGTCAGTCAGTAGGTAAAGGCTTTTCAGGCAGAGTCTCAAATCAGGATTCAACTGCAGAGGCTGGGTTCAAATTCTCAGAAGCTCTGTTGAGGATTGGAAGATGAAAAATAATCCTTTGGTATCGATTAAAGTTTTTATGTCCAGTTTTTCAGCAGCCTACTCACCTTTCATGACGTCACCTCAACCTCTGCTCATGTGGTTACAATATGTCTGCTAACTATCAAGCTTACCTAAATGTTTAAATTCATACTACAAAATACTTAACAAGTTCAAGCAAAAATGCAAATGCTACGCTAAGTTAATATAATTATAATGCATTCGTTTGAGTATATATAAACATAAGCTTATCACGTTTAATGAGTAAGTTTAACATTTTAATTATCTTAACACCTTCGCAAAAAATAGACTTCAGCCTATTTTCTCAGAAACCCTTTTCTAATGAGTGATATTGCAAGACCAAACAACACCATGACCTTTTGATTGATAAAAAAAATACACTGCCTAGTGTCCATTATGGGGTATAAATTCATTTTTCTGAGAAAATGGTTAGTTAGAAAAAGTCCTTAGCTCTTGCCTAGCTATTACAAAAATCTGAAGTGTTGCTGCGTCGCCAAAAAGGTGTTAAAAGAAAAATCAGCTGTAGTTCATCTTTCAGAGAGACTGATGCTAGTGACCAGAAAGCATAGGTTTATTTTTTTTAAATGTAGAAAATGCAGTATGCAGCTATACGTTTTGAGAGAAACTAGCTAGCAGCAAGCAGGCAAGCTCTTCAGGTCAAGAGGGATCCCATCCTTTTTCTGTTCCCTCCTCCCTCAAAGAGTAAAGCTGCTCCCAGGCATCCAGTATCTTGCATCACAGCTATGGTGATCTCTCTCCCTCTCTCTCTCTCTCTCTGGTTGGCACCTGTAATGTACTGCAACTCCCTCAGTAAGCTCCCTACACTGCAGGCAAACCATGCTTCCCATGACTCTCCAGTCTACTGGCTGTTTACACTTGAGGCATGTTGCTTTTATTATTTCCTTTCCATTGAAATTAAACTAAGCTAACCTCAGTATAAACACATCTTCCAGGGGAGCAAACGCTCTTTTTAAACTGGTCCTGTTTTTGCTGGCACTTCTCAAAACTACAATATGTTATTGAAATCAATGGGAATGGCAAATGGCAAACAGCAAGTGCTATTTGTCCAATATAAACGGTGGATACTGTATTAACGAAAAACAGAAAAATTAAAAAATTTACTACCACATCTGAGTGCCATAAGGTGTACAGATGGTCTTGTTCAGGGGCCAGACTCACAGCTGGAGCTGGATGCCAGAGGGTGCCTTGCGCCCGACTGAGGAGATCCATGTGCAGCAGGATCTCCCAGGGCTGGCCCTGCAGCAGCTGGCACAAGTTCAAAAAACAGATTTTCCTGGGGCCACCAGGAGAATTGTCGCTTTCTCTCTCCTGAGGAAGCAGCGGGAAAGCATACAAAAGTGCTTTGAGCCATTCATTGGCAAGGGCGTCGACACCTAGTGGACCGCCACAACGGTGCAGGGAGACTCACAGGTGGCATTGAGTCATCGCTGCCAAGGCAAAGAGATCAACCTGGGCTTCCCTGAAGCGATCCCAAATGCGCTGCACCACCTGAGGGTGGAGTCACCATTTTGATGGGTGAGGATCCTCCCTTGAGAGGAGGTCTGCCGCCCAGTTCACCACTCCGGGGAGTTGAACAGACCGGAGGGACAATAAATACTTGTGTGCCCCGATCAGGAGCACAGGAAGGAAATGCTGGAGAGCGGACTGGAAAGGGAAAAGTGTAATATCGGACCTGTTCCGACATAGGACCACAAAGGGTTAAACAACAACACCCCACTCCCGCTGGTTGACCAGCGATCCAACACAATCTACGGGAGATTCCTTAATCCTTTGTGGTCCTATGTTGGACCAGGTCTCACATTCCAGTTTTCCCTTTCCAGTCCGATGTCGGACCCTGTCTGACATCATCAAAAAGATGTCAAGCAACTGCTTATTCTAAGCTCTGCACAAATCAAAAGACTGATGCTAAACGAAAACTAGAGACTGTTGCAACACAACAAACTACGGTGTGGATATACTGGATCAAATGGCACGGCTGTATTCTGTCAAAGGTGGTACTCGCTGGTGGCCTGTGGCTGTTTTTTATAATGTTTTGGACTTGACAGCCATCACAGCTTTGGTTTTGTACAAGGAGCGCACCAGTGTGACAGGAGTGAAAGGAGTCCCTCATGTAATTCACCCTCCCAACTACTGGCAGAGCTGTGCAGGAAGGACCGAGACCGAGGAGAAAGGCTGAGTCAGTGTTGGGGCAGAAGCCGCAGTGGTAGCAGCCATCTTAGCTTGGGGTAGGACCTCATGGTCGAGCCCCATTATTACAATCAGCTGTGCTGCGCTCAACAATTGGCTGAGGTGGGGCAGTGCACTAATTGCAGGGGTGGGGCTCAGCACTATTTAAGCTGTGGGGTTCTGCCATTCAGTCTCCCTATCCTGAACTGAGATGGTCGTGCTGCGTGAGCGCTCTGAGTTTGTTTGTTTTTTGTTGTGCTTGTATACCCAGACTTAGGATTTCCAGGCCGGCTGCCTCCGAGCCCAGACTTAACCTGTGATCCTTGACATCTCCAAGAACTACTTATCCTGCTTGGGAGAGGGAGCCCAAGCCACCTGCTGTTTGGTGTGGATTGTTTGTTTTCATTGCAAGCCTCTGCTTACCATAGCTGGTAACAGAGGCAATTTTTTTTTGTTCACTGCAATTGTGTGGAAACCCATTGCTCAGGACTTTGTACTTTTGGGTGTGCTGTAAATAAAAATCCAACCACCAACTACATGGTTCCTGTCTCCATCACTTCGGGGTTACGTTACTTCCTCCCATAACTCAACACAACCGGCAGTACAATCACTCGGAGGGACTTCATTTTGCAGCTAGCCCTAGAGCTACGACAGAAACATTTAGATAAAAGACACGAAAGCCGGCTGGCAAATGTCCCTCAATCTTCAGCTAGCGCTGTGCCCACTGTCACATGGAATAAAAGACAATGCCAGGTTGCTAAATGCAATAAAAACATAGCTTTTGATGTCTGCACCCATTGTGAAAAGGCAGTCAGTGGCAAATGCACTGGTAAAGTTGAGAAGTGTGTTTTCTGCATAGATTGTACTGAGGAAGCTGTAACAGAACTCTGAGCAGACAAAGAGTCTTTGAACTCTGTTTCACTCAAAGCACTTTCACATTGCAAAAGTTATGTTATATTTTTGTTGTATGCTATTTTTATAACTAGTTATTATGTTTTATAATTTAATATGTGCATACAGCTTTCCACATCTGTGTACACAGAAGATTATTGCGTAAAGTTTATTTTACTACAGTTTTTCATGTTATATGTGCTCGTTTTGGAAAAAAATAACAAAGGTTATTTTTCAACATAAATATGGTGTTTCTGCTCTGACAATGTTATGTATGATGTTCATAAATAAAAATATGAAGTTGTATCCGATTGTTTGTTTTTCATTTTCATATCGAAGCCGTTTTAAAATGGAGCCGTACATTTTGCGGGTGCGACGGTTGTATGTAGTCTGAAATCTTGGCAGTTCTAGTGTTAGGTCACCACACAATCATTGTGTAACACAGACAGTAATTATAAACTATGATACTTGAAAGCGCCATATTCAACTTATTAATATATTATATATATATATATATATATATATATATATATATATATATATATATATATATATATATATAGTTTTGGTTCAGAAGAAATTCTCACTCTTGCGAGATAAAGACGCTCTTTGCATCCAGACAACATATCAAGAATTATCTATTAACAAGACAGCTGAATTTGGATTCTGGCCTTAAATGCAGAATGATAACTGCCTTCTAAAACTCACATCAATTTGTACAAATCATGTACAAACAGTTACTGTAGTGTTCATTAACTTCAAAGCATAAATTAAAAGCAATAATACTTTTCTTACATTCTACTTAAAGCAAAACATTAATTTTACTTTAAGGTCTGCTTATTTTCGAGTTCATAAGAGGATTAAAACACTACTCACTGAATACTTAACAGACGTGCGCTACCTCTTCCAGTTGATCCATATCTTCAACAATACAGGCACTCTCCTGTTGGCAAGGACAGGTCCAGGTTCCGGGGTCTGCCTTTTGTCTCCACTTTAGGGTACAAAACAAATGTCTTTGCAAAGAATAAGAGTGTGGCAAAGTGGTTAGCAGTGCTCAAGTGCAAGTGATCAATAAACAGACAACAATTAGAATCCAGTTGCAATGTTGTTTAATGGTCTTTTAAATCCAATGGCCTGATGGCAAAACAACAATAAATAATAACAATGGTAATGAAGCAATACAGCGGCTTGTATTGCTTATTTGTTATTCGCGGGTTGGCCCAGAAATAATAACAGTCCCAGTTTTAGTTCACCTACATGTAACACATGCACAAACACAAACACCAGTCCACAGTCTGTGCTGTAGTGCTCGTGTTGAATACAGTTCTTTACTGTTAAACAAAAGCACAGTGTTGTTGATCCAGATTTAATGCTGGCCTTTGGCGACAGCTCCAGATTGTGTTAGCCGTCCAAATAAGTACAAACAGTATTATTAACGACAAACAAAAACAAACAAAACACTGACGCTTCACAATACAGGTTCTCCTTCTGGTCCTTTAATATAACCATTCACAAAGGAACAGATCACAATCCTACTGTTGTATTGTAAAAGAAACTGACTCCAACAACTTGTTATGGTACAACTAACAGGACGGCAGCATGATATCTCACTGCCGTAAAGCAAGTACTCACGCTCACCTGCTGACAAAACACACAGCACGACACCCACACAAACACACGTCATGAAAATTAACAAAACAGAACACCCAAACACAATATTCCCCCCCTCCCTCCTACCCCCCACAGAGTTTCAGCTGTGGAAGGAGGTCACAAAATCCTGCAGGTAGCCCAGTCGCTGATGAACCTGGCTGGGCCATGCTGCCGAGCTGACAGGTGCGGGTCCCCCACAGCATCTGCGCTGGAGGGCCAGAACCCGGTTCCATATTGGCCAAAGGGTAGTGGCTGAGATTCCGGAGGCGGCACTTTGCGCAGCTGCTAGCATGCCAACGGGATCCGTCCTGGAGCTGGAGGGTAGCTGGTCCCAGCTGGCGGCTGACACGAAGCGAGGAGGACCAGAAGGACTGGAGCTTGTCTCCATGGTGAGACCGCTTAGCTCTGACCCAGTCCAAGGAGCTTATGGCAGGAGACTTCGCTCTGCATGCTCTATCGAAGGGTGGGGCTTGCTAGGTCGAAGTGTGCCAGGATGGGTGCATTGGTGAGCTGGCGTTTCAGCAGGCGCACAGCCTTCCGGCAGTCCGTAGTCTAGGTCCAAGGAGCCCCCTTCTGAAGTAGCTGACGCAAGGGCGATGTTGTGGCTGAGTACTCCAGCAGGAAGCGGAGGTAGTACGTAGTCATTTCCAGGAAAGAGGCAAGCTGTGCAGCCGACATGGGCTCCGGATTGCCGTGGATCGCATCCACGTTAGACTGCAATGGGGAGATGCCATGTGCCGACAGCCTGAACTCCACAAACTCAATTTCTGAGTTTCTCCTTGTTGAGTGTGAGGTTGTGGTTGGCCAGCACACTGAAAACCTGTAAGAGGTGCTCATCGTGGATGGAGGCGTTGGGGCCATGCACCACAATGTTGTCAAGATAGAGAGACATGCCCGGGAAAGCAGCTGCATGCCAAACTCAGACCAAAGGGCATGCGGGTTTAGCGGAAAATGCCAGTATGTGTAAGAAAAGCAATGAGGTCTCTGCTGCTAGGATGAAAGGGAACCTGGCAGTAGCCTTGGCGTAAGTCCAGTTTACTGAAAATCGTGGAACCGTTAAAGTGGGTGGTGAGCTCCTCCACTATCGGAAGCGAGTATTTGTCCAGGATGATGGCCACAGTGTTCACAGCTCTCAGATCCACACAGATGCGGAGCCCCCCAACTTCTTTTTTTGCTATCACTAGGTTTGAAATCCAGGGTGAAGCATTGATGGGCTCAATAATTACTGAATCCAGTAGGGACTTCAGCTCAGCCTATACTTGATCACGTAGGGCGAGGGGAATGCAGCGCAGCGGCTGTATCACTGGGGTCACTGCAGGATCGACCTTGGGTTGGTGAGTTAAAGTAGAGAGGCAGCCCAAGCCATCAAACAGCGCCAGCCATTGGCGTTGGGGAGGCAACAAGTAGGATCTCTGCCAGAGTTGTCAGTCAATGAAAAACCAAGCCCCATGAAGAGGTCGAGACCCAGGAGTTTGACTCCCTTGTGTGTGACGTGGAATGGGAAGGCTGGCAGAGACCTGGTGCCATAGCGCACTGGCAGCTGAAGGGAGCCCACGACTTCGATTCTAGAATGTCCATAACCACTCAGAGCGGTGGAGGGGTGCTGAAGGGGCAGGTGCGCGAAAAACTGTTTGTAGGTGTCGAAATTAAGCAGAGTTACCTTGGCCCCAGTATTCAAGAGCAGGGGAAGGCAGAAATCCCTGAGGTACACTGCACAAGTCTTAAAGCCAGTAGTGTTGGAGAACACAGTGTGGATTGTAACTGGTGCTGATGCTGCTGCTGTGGCGGAGCGACACCACCTGGCAAAGTGGTTCAATTTATTACAGTTTCTGCAGGTTTTCTCCCATGCTGGGCAGTCAGGAGCTCTGGACTCATGCCTGTTGGACCCACAGTTTCCACAAACGAAGCCCAAAATGAGCAGGAAGTTGCTGTGCTTGCTGGACAGGGAGACCAGGTTATGTGTCCTGTTGCAGTAAGGCAGGCTGGACTTTCTGCACTGCAAGTTCAGTAGTTGTAGCAACAGAGTGAGCCCCAGTAATTTTAGCAGGACAGGCAACAGCAGACTCTACTTGGCACACTAAATGAATGGCTTTGGCCATTGGTTAACTCATCAGATTCGAGTAACTGTCTCAAATGCACTTGCACACTAGAGGTTTTCTCAATAAGTCCCAAATCATTTTGTCATACAGTGCTCCAAATGTATATGGCAGTGCCAATTCCCACAATGCAGAATGGACTCAACTGGACGCTGGCCCCACTGTCTGAAGTTGAAACGCCGAAGGACACTCTGTGCAGTGGCAGAATGCCCCTGGAGTGCAGTGACAGCTTCAGCGTATGTGTCAGCCAGTCCCAAAGTGGAAAAGATCTGCTGTCCCTCAGTCCCAAGGCAGTGCAGCAGCAGGGCGCCCTTGTGGACATTGCTCAAATCAGCCAGACTGAGTGCAAGCAGGTACGTCTGGAAAGACGAAACCCAGCAAGTCCAGGGAATAGGTGGCTCGCCAGGTAGAGCCAGGAAGACCGCCGGGGGTAAAAGCGAAACTTCAGGCAACCTCGTCGCCAATGTTATATTGTAAAAGAAACCGACTCCAACAACGTATTATGGTACAACTAACAGGATGTTTTATTTGGTGTCTTAACTCTTTCCAGCATGGTATCTCACTGCCGTAAAGCAAGCACGCACACTCACCTACGTCAACACAAACAATCAAAACAGCACGACACCCACACAAACAATCCACACAGCATGACACCCACACACACACACGTCATGAACAGTAACAAAACAGAACATCCAAACACAACAACTACGTCCCCATTTTATAACGTCACCCATGACCACTTGGTCAACGAGTGCATCCGCTCCTCCAATCCACGGATGCCATGGCATTTCCCATCCAGGTCATTGAGTTTGTATACCGTAGCTTCATCCCCTTTCTAGATGGCCGACTTCCACCTAACCCTGGGAATAAACTGCCGTTCCATTTAGTCCAGGGTATTTTGTTCCCTTTATGCAGCTGCCTTGCAGGTTGCGGGGGAGATCTATCACCAAGAATCAATCGACCTCTGTCACAAAGTCATTAACTATTTAGGTATTCCACTGAAACAGCAATTCATCCACCAATACGTGCACTGTTTGTCCGGTTATGTCTGGGATATTTCACCGCAAAACACTGGCACTGCTAGATCAATAAATTTAATATATTTCAGTTTATATCAACTTGAGTTGTTCATCCAACTTTCTGGTGGTCAATCGGGGCTAAGTTAGAGATTTGATTACAAGTACTTTAGGATCTTAGATGTCTTTTGCAGCGGACTCCAACACCAAGACAAACACTAGAATAGTTATCTCATATTAGAGTGTCCGAAAACGGTGTTTCTGTTCCAGCTGGTCACAGGCTGGATCTCCAGATTGTCACAGTTCAAAGACTGGTTTGTGTACTTTTGTAATCTTCTTTTTACCCCTGTGATTGGATAGTTTGGTTAGGAACAGTGAAGGTGATTGCCCAGCCTGACCTACATTGTTTTTTTATTTTTTTATTTTGCTCTGTGAGCAGTGTTTTCTGCTTAAATCTTTTATTTTTGGAGTATTTAAATAAACTGTGCACAGTTTCTTTTAGCTCTGCAGTACCTGGTTTGTTTTTTGTTTCTGCATTCTGACCTGACATCACCACTCAGCTACAGTCTGTCACAGCAATTTTTACACAATTTGATGAGAAATCAACAACATATGCTCCATCATCACTTGAGCGATTATGAATGGTTATCATGTGAGCACCGATGACTGGAAACCGCTCTCGAACAATGTGGGCCCTGTCCATGACTTCAAACATTGACCTTAAGCATTCAAAGGTACTGTGTGTCCATCGTTAAAATGGATGGTTATGGTTTTCACCATCATGGGGTTTTCTAGATAATAGGAAACAGCTTGAAGTTTCCCCAATTGCACCATTGATGAGACCAGTGTCAATGTGGATATTTTTCCAAAGCATCAGCTTACAGCCTATTTTCACTCATATGCTAGTTTGCAGTCCATCTGTATGACTGCAGTCAGCCTTATAAACTTTCAATTTTTTTCAGCACATTTTCTTGGACGGAAGGAAGACATTCTACAGTAACCACTGCCACAAGATGAATGTCCTCCCCAGGTATACCCTTGATTTTTATCAGTCGTTTACACAACCAAATATGATCATTTTTGTTGATGGTTCTGAGTTTGGCACAGTTAAGCAGATTGGCATAAATCTGGTCCAACTTTTGGTGTATATTAAGTATTTTAGTAATTTGAACTGGGCTCCTGGTACAAAGACTCTTTTTTAAGCACAGTCCCTTGATGTTACTGTATATGTAACTAAATGTTGTACAACATGACATTGCAAGATCAGACTGGAATGCAGCAAAATAAAAAATAATAATTATTTGTACTTACTGTATGACTGGCCCAATTGGTTTGGAGAGCCGTTCCTCATCGAATTTGCATGCAATTCAGAACTTTGTGAAGCGTCCATTAATCTCATAAAAGAATCAGTGACCAATTGTAATGTAATTCAATGGACAGATTGGTGATAAACTGAATGAAACAAGTATTTTCTTAATTAACAGTTGGTGTTTACATAAAATCCAACAAAACCTAACAACAGTACAAAGAACTTTCATATTATGTCTGTTAAAATGACATTGTCAATCACAGCTGGAGAAGTGACTTGATAAACAATGTAAAATGCAGAAGCAATTAGTTGTTCTAACACTTTACTTATAACACACACACACATTATGGGAATAGTTAAATTGTGCAACCTATATTGAGGCAATGTATTGCTGTTTGGATAGGATAAAAGGAAATAGTAGCCTAGTCTGTTGAAAGGGTTAAGATGTGAATCTATGTAGCGTAGTGGTTATGTAGTTGGAGTGAAAGTATGACTTGTCAGGCTTCAAATCCTGCTAAAACCCTAATAATAACCCCATATTTTAGTCTTGGCACTGCATATTCTCTCTGGTTACACCTCACATGCTCACTCATTCGCACCCACAGTTTCTCAGACAAAGACAAACTGAACAGACAACAAGTCCTGCAACAAAGCAGTTGTTACAATGTATATTTTTTAATTTCAAATTAAAAATATCAAAGCATGACAACCTTTATGTACAAATATCTTCACTAATATACAATTAAACAAGTTGAGTATTTATTTTCATTTCATACAGTATTAATTGGCAGTGTTTATTTACATCTCATACTAAAAAATAAATATCAAGACAGATAAAGAAATGTGTATGTATTGATTTATGTATTCATTTCTTTCAATATTTATTAATTTATATATTTATGTTTTATTTTATGAAATATATAGGCTATCCTTCAGCATAGTTAATTCTCAGATATGAACATTCCTTTTTGTCCAGTGAGGACCACAAATAACGTTACATCAACCAGTATATCGAGAGGAATCATACTTCCTTGCACCAACAGGGACCACAATGAGCGTTACACTGACAAGAAACCAACATTTTTCAGAGATCAAGATCAGAATTTCAGAAAGATGATGATGAAGATGAATGATGACTTGAAAAATCTCCCAAATATAACAAAGTCCCAAGAATACTAAGCTGGCTTACTTCATCTTTAAAAATACTGCTTGTCTCAACTAACAGTATAACACAACACGCTTGCAAACTAACAATATAACACAACACGCTTGTAGACCGAAGGGTTATAGTTTCATAAAATCCCATGCATGCCAGACTTTTTTATATTTGCAGGCAAATGTTCCATTTTAAAACAGAAATAAATTATTTGATATAAATGATTTAGACATCACAATAAGTGTGTGTATATTTCTGTGTTGACAAACCAAGTTAATTGTCATTAAACTCAGATGTCCTGTAATTGAGAGGAATGGTAATTCTTCGTACAAGTTAGAAAAACTTGTTTGAAACTACCGTGAGTCTCTGCACAGCTCCAAGAGTTTTGCTGTTTTCACCATGTTGCAGGGGTAATACTAAATCACTTAGAATTACCATCTGTACCAGTACCAAAAGTCTGAAACTTTCTCACATCAAATGTGAAAAAAAATGTAAATACCTCTTACATGCAATGAGATATAAGTCATCAAACTAAGGTAAAATTGTTATTCTCCTTCTTCCTCTTTCATTAGTTTTTTTAAGAGTGTAGAGCGACTTTTCAAACAGAAAAGCTAAATAACTGGACATCTACCAATCATGTGATTCCACATATTGGTCACCGTCAAAATAAACCAGGGATCACAAGCAGTTTGATATCCACAACATTTATATTAAACAATTTATATTAAACTATATTTAAGAAAAATAAAACTGTGCTCAGTTCTTCTCAGTGCTGTAAAGGAGCGGGCCGGAAATGTCAGCTCAAGGAACTACACCGCTCCGCTCCCCCGCTCCATATACAATTGGTTCGCTCCGCTACGCTCACACTCTGGGTGTTCCTGCGCGTGAGACTGACTGCTGAGACCTCAGTCAGAACTGTGATACGAGAAGGGGGTGTGGCCACTGGACAGCGTGCTCTTTGTGTGTGTGTGTGTGTGTCTCTTCTTGCTGTGGGTGCTACTGTAAAATGTGTGCATGCAAATGATGCACTCGTTGAAGTCAAACCATGGACAAGAAAGGCAAAGGATGTGGATATGGCCTTTTATGAAGAGATCTAATGCTTTACAAATGCCTTACATTGGCCTAACTTCACAATACCTCTATAACAAGGAGAATACTGTTTTTTTCATCATTAAAATGTGTTAGTATACTACCCTTTAGCATGGACATGCATATGTACCTTGTTAACCATTCATACCATTGTAGTTTTGTACCTACGTAAATATCAATATATTAATATCTACCAAAATATACATATTGTTTTCACCACTGATGGTTGTACATTTGCAATTAAGAGAATACACTTTCAGTACTGTCCAAAAGTTCCTTCTACCATTATTTTACTTTCAAATCTTTTCTTTTTACTGTGGAACACAGTAAATACGGATCTGTTTTACTTTGGAAAGGTTAAATGAAACAGTTGAAAAGAAGCTGGAGAAATTTGGGGACATCATCTACGCATATGGAAGTGAGAGGTTTGGAATTGATAAAAGAAAGGAAAAAGTACAAACTATTCCTGGAAAGTCTAGACTGCAGCAGGAGATTGAAGAGAAAGGAGGCAGTTGAGGAAGCAATGGAGAAAAGCAGAACAAAGTCAGGAGGGACTCAATCTGTTACAAAGGGTCATAAAAGATAAGCTTGCAACATTGCACAGAGCTGAGTGCCTACGGAGACGCTACAAAAAGAAAGACCATGCGAGAACTAACTTTTATAAAGATCCATTCAAATTTGTAAAGAAGATATTCACCAGTGAGAAAAATGGCACACTAAAATCATCTAAGTTTGAGCTGGAGAGATATTTGGAGGAAACACATACAGATTAAAAAAGGCAGGAGCCTATGTCAATTCCTTCAGATCAGGCCTAATGGAGTTCCATACAGAGTGCGCAAGAGTGCTTCTGGAGTTATACAAATCCTGTGGAAATTGATGAAAGTGGCATGGGAAAAGTCTTATACCAAAAGAAAAAGATTCTACAAGCATTGATCAGTTTCGTCCTATTTCCCTATTAAACATAGAAGGCAAGATTTTCTTCAGCATTGTCTTCAGAGACTGTCAACCTACCTATTAAAGAACTGCTTGATTGAAAAAAAAGCAGGCATTCAAGGTTTCCCAGGATGCTTAGAACACATCAGTGTAATCTGACAACAAATTCAATCAGCAAAAAAGGAGAGGAAGGAGCTCCATGTGACATTCCTGGATTTGGCTAATGCACATGGTTCAGTGCTACATGAACTTCTTTGGGCAGCATTTGATTTTTTCAGCGTAATGATGACAATAACAAATTTAGTGAAAGCCTACTTTGGAGATTTGTAGTTTAGTTTTTCAACTTCAGAAATCAGCACTACATGGCAATGCCTAGAAGTTGGAATAATTGCAGGATGTACCATTTCTCCAATGGCTTTTACCATGGCAATGGAAGTAATTATTAGGGCATCAAAATGTGTAGTGGGAGAAGAGCGCTTGGCTTCTGGAATGTGACTACCACCAATTCGAGCATACAATATTGGATGACATGACAACAATGACTGTAGTCTGCACTAATCGGTTATTGGACGAATTAACCAATAACACTGAATGGGCACAAATGCAATTCAAGCCCACTAAATTAAGGAACATCTCTATAATTAAAGGTAAAGTAGTAGATAAAAGGTTCTACATTAATGGTGAGGCACTACCAACAGTGTCCGAGAAGCCAGTGAAAAGTCTAGGGAGATCGAGGGAAAGACTGCTGTGGCCACTGACTGTGTACGAGGTTTCCTTGACAACAGTTAAGAAGCTGGAAGCTTTAATCAGTTCATACGTCAGGAAATGGTTGGGAGTTCCATGCTACCTCAGCAAAGTGGGACTTTATGGTAAAGGAATACTGCAGCTACCAATCTCTGCTCTAACCGAGGAGTTTAAGTGCGCCAAAGTCCGACTGAAAATGTCATTAGTAGATTCACGTTACAAATGCGTAATGTCATGGAAATTCTAATAAAGGACAAGAGACTGCGAGTTCCAAACACACAGGCCTTTATTTATTAAGTTTGCAAACTGTGAACACTCTCAGCACACAGGGTGCTAGATAATCACCGAGTAGTGTTCCAACATACAGAGTTAGATCAGTTTCTGATATACTTTAAAACTGTCAGTAAGGCAGAGGATTAGCCAATGATGATTCAGATATTAGCATATAAGGGAAACAATTTATAACTATGCATATGTATGATATAGCTAAGCAAGCAAATAACAGAATGGCTGTTTTGTGTGTATAGAAAAAAACATGTCTGGCTCATCCTATTATCCATTGTCTCACAGCTGCAGCTGCAATGTAGGCAAAACTTTATCTTAAGCAAAGCGTACAAGGTTATGGGAGCAAGATTACAGTACTCTTCCATGGCAGGCAAATCCAGTTTTCCTTACAGTAAGGGAGGCAGCACCTGTGTTGAAAACTGGAAGAAAATGGCAAAGAAAGCTGTGGAAGATGCTAAGGCTGCCCTTCAAATCAGAGATATTATGGGGCATGTTCTGCATGGAAAAGGAGGTTTTGGTCTCAGTTCAGCTCCTCCTACATGGCACAAGGCAACCCCAGCTCAATGGAGAAAGCTGGCAGTCAATGAGGTGCAAAAGCAGGAGGAGAGGATCAGGTGTGTAAAGACCATTTCCCAGGCCAAGCAGGGAGAATTGATGAGATGGAAGAGTGTGGAACAATGCAAGACCTGTGGACAATGGAACAGAGCAGGATCAGTTTCCTCATCAGATCAACATATGATGTTCTCCCATCACCCAGAACCTAAACATCTGGGTGGGTGAGGATCCTTCATGTCCTCTGTGTTTATCACCTGCAATATTAAGGCACATTTTGACAGGATGTAAGGGGGTCTTAGCCAAGGATAGTTTACTTGGCGCCATGACAAGGTGCTGCGATGTTTGGCCTTAGCATTGGAAGACAAGCGTAACCTGACCAATAAGTTGCCACCATTTCCATCAAAGCATTACACACAAAAGACAATATTTCTCTGTCCAGGAGAGCAAACACCAAGAAAAGGTATTAAAACCAAGCCTTGCCCAGGACAACTAGAAGCTGATAGAGACTGGAAGATGCTGGCAGATGTTGATCAACGGCTTATTTTTCCAACTGAGATTGCCACCACTAACCTTCAACCAGACATTGTCTTGTTGTCTGGATCAGCACGCCTTGTTCAACTGGTAGAGTTAACAGTGCCATGGGAAGATGCTGTGGATGAGGCGTATGAGAGGAAGAAACTTCAGTATGCTCAACTAGCTGCTGAAGCAGAAGAGCAAGGATGGAGAGTCCGTGTTTACCCAGTGGAGGTGGGTTGTCGAGGATTTGTGGCACACTCTACAACCCGGTTTCTCAGAGACGTCGGGTTCAGTGCCAAGAGTTACATCGCACAGTGAAGAACTTATCTGAAGCAGCAGAAAGGAGCAGCAACTGGCTGTGGTTTTAAATGGAAAGATTCTGGATGGGGATCTCAAGCACAATAGAAAGAAAGCAACGCTGATTTACAGGCAAGCTGGGCTGAGCTGAGTGGGGGGGGTGGAGGGGGGTGATGCTGGGACACCAGAATCACTGTTGAGCCCTCTTGAGGTGTCGTGGGCTAGTCAATGAAACACCGAGGATGGAAGGTGCCCACTTGAAGACCCCAGAGATGTACCATACTTAGCTCAATCCAGACGGTTGTCACGCTGATGCGTTGGGGAGACTGCACTGGGTTGATCCCCGGAGCCAGCATCACAGCCGTTGTGTGTGCTGATGCGCTGGGGAGGCAAAATGAGCTGATCCCTGGAGCCAGCATTATACTTCAGCAATCAACACCATACAGGAGGATATCTACATCAACAAATGGAAAACAACGCAAATGGATGGAGATGCAGATGGATCACATTAGTTTACTGCAAAGCTATGTCTTAGTTGGTGCTTGTCTTGGTGAGAGCCAAGTTCAAATCGGCATGAAGTTCAACATCTACTCTCATGTAATGGAAATCAAATCTTTTCTCATTTCTCTTATATTACTCTTCTTATTACTCTCTGTTCTGTCTATTTACCATACACATTCTCGAATAGCTTTCCCTCGCTTTATTCATTGATACTTTTGCTGCGCTAGCGACGAGATACATTTATAGGGGCCATAGCGCCACCCAAGTTATAGAAGCAGGCTTTACTAAAATAACCTAAAATGCCATGAGAAGCCATCAGTGAGGCATGAGGTCTAGAGCAGATTTTTCTACCAGTTACCCCGCCACAATTGCCAGCAGCTCGTATGGTAACTTAGGCCATTCCAGATATACCTGGAAACACCAAGAAACGCAGTTGTTTACCAAGCCCGGTGTGAAGGTCAGATGCCAGTAACTATGTTGTGTGTGTGGGAATTGTGGTGTGCAAAGCCACATTCAAGCCATTGCCCTCACCCACACCAGGCTACCACTACTCAAACCCCATCTGCAGTAAAAGACAACGGGCCGGTTTAAAAGGTTGGAAGCCGGCCCGCAGCTCCTGCGATTCCCCCTTGCCCCCTGAAAACACTTTGATGGTGGGGAACATTGGCCAGGGTAACCTCATGCATGTGGTCATTGGCCAATGTTTCTTTGAGAACTGTGTCTGCCCAGAGTATTCCCATGCAGGGACAACAACTTGAAGTTGGGCTGGGAGACTGTAAAGGGGAGTAATATGAGGTGAAAAGGACTGCTGAGGCAAGAAGGAGAACAAAAGACTGTACTTTGCAGTGAAGAACAGCAATTAATGAGGTGTCAAAATGGAGAATTCAAAACCAAACTGTATACAGCAAAATAAATTAAAACATGAACAGGATACCAGTAATGTTCTACTGACTAGTGATGCAATAACTGAACACCATTCTCTCAAATGAACTCCCAGGAGGTATTTATAGCAGGCTACCCAGCTATGCTCCTCCCCCTGGAATAATCTAACTAATCAATGTAATCTTTTAGAACAAACAACAGATAGTTTTAATTTTACTTTGTAGAAGACATTTTACAAACAAACATATCCAAAAGCTGTTTGATCCAATAGCAAAGTTTCTTCTATTCTTCTTTTCAATGTCAAAACCTCTCCCTCTACTTCTGAAAGTGTGCTTGTCTGGCCCTTTTATAAACAGAGACCTCTGGCCGCGCATTACCCAAGATGGCCACCCCCATGCACAAACCTCCCTTACAACTTTACTGGTAAATAAATACATGTGGCAAAGTGACTAGTGGAGGGGAACAGGTGTAGTGGTGATGCGATGCAGGAGTGACAGGCAGACAACAGTTTCCAGTGAAAAGGTGCTTTTATTTATAATCCAGGTCTGGTGACCGTAAAATAATAAATCCCTGGCGATACACAACAATGTGTAAAGTGTGGGGATAACAAAACAGGGCACAGTCCAGAACAAATATGAACCCACGGTCACCAGTCCTGGGTGAGTGCAGACATGAGGGTGCGTGGTGAATATACAGATACGGTGGTGTGCAGGGGTGCTCCAGACAGTGCTGACCCTTTGCGACAGCTCCGGAGTAGTGTTCTGTCTACAGTGAAACAAACACAGACAGTTAATAAACAAACACAACACATCACAAAAACACTGCGAGTTCCACTCTCGCTCCTTCTTCCTCCAAACGTTCTACCCAAACGAAGGAAAAGATCAGCGTTACCCTGGCCCCTATATGTAATCCCGCATGATATCTAGGTAAACGGTTGCAGCTGCCGTATTACTTGCAGCTGCCTCTCGTTTACCTTTCAAATCAATACGGTCTTACAACAGAGTCTCGCTTCTTTCCAGGCTGACCCACTTCCCTGACCCGGAAACGAACTGTCAGGCCAGCCCTTCCAGATACTTCTCCTCTCGTTCTTTAGCGCCCTCACAGATTGGGAGGAAGATTCATTACCAGAACTCATATTTCCATCAATACATTTTAACTTTACCTCGCTAAACTTAATGGTTTTCCTACTTTTTAAACAATAGACCTTTTTGTTTACAAGTAAAATAAATAATAATATATTCTTTAATACTCTCATATATATATATATATATATATATATATATATATATATATATATATATATATATATATATATATATATATATAGTTATATATGTATATATATATATATATATATATATATATATATATATATATATATATATATTATATATTTTTTGTTTTTCTTTTTGTTTTTTTTCAGCTATAAACCAGGACGTCTCCCAGCTCCCACAGCTATGGTTCCACACTCAGGTAGGTACATTGTGTTCTTTTAACTTTTGTTTTATAATTTGCTTATTCATTTAAGCATCATTGTCAGGAAGTATGCCATTTTATAGATATGTAAACAAACATTTAACAGTACTTTAAATTACATGTTTCAGAGTCAATTTTTCTATTTGAAACAAACAGCCTTTACAGTCTTTGTGAGGGTTTTGATAGGGGTATTTTATGGGTGATGAGCTCCATCACAGAGACACCACCCTCAGGCATCCAGTCTGGCTGGCTGACATCATAGAAAAATGCATTCTAGGGGTTGACAGACTGATAGCTCTGGGGGTCAATCTTGACATGGAACAGGAGCAGCTAAGTCCAGGGGGGGAAGCCACTACGATCCAGCTACAGCAAGGGGGGGAGGTGCAACATGCCAAAGCCACACAGGCCGAGGGAGCCAGCCAGCTCACCAGTCCAGACACCCACTGGCTAACCAGATCACCAGCATGCCAGCCCGACAGCCAGCCAGTTAGTCTTGCGAGTGACCCCAGTAAGAGAAGGAAGCCTGGCCATGCCCTCTCCACAGAGTTGATGCAGGCAAAGGGACAATGATGGGCAGCATCGACAGCTGAGGGAGCTCCTCCAGGAGTACAAAAACTGTTTGCCGTTTGGCCTGTGCAATACCCCCGCCACCTTCGAGTGGCTCATGGAGTGCGGCCTGTGACCCTGCGAAGGCAGATGAGGGGGTTCTTGGGCTTGGCGTCATATTACAGACTGTTTGTCCGGGGCTTTGCTGACATCGCCCTGACATTGCACCGCATCACAGAGAAGTAGAGGCGGTTTGATTAGACCACGGAGTGCAACGCTGTATTCGGACAGCTCCGTGATACCCTGGCCAGGACTCCAATCCTCATGTACCCAGACCCAGCATTGCCCTTTCTTCTGTATACATATGCCAACGACATAGGACTTGTGGGTGTGCTATCACAAGTGGGGCCTGAAGGACAGTGTGTACTGTCATATTACAACAAGGTCCTCAGTAAAGTGGAGCGGAAGTACTGTGTCACCCGGCGGGAGCTGCTAGGTGTGGTGCAGCCACACATGGCTCCTCTGGTTCAAGGAAACCGAGGACAGGTAGCGCACTGGATTGAGGAGCTGCAGGGCTTCATTTTCCAATGCTGATGCCCTCTCCGGCCAACTCTGTGAAGTATCCCAGTAGTGGTGTCACATGTAATAAGTTAGCATTTTGCCTTTTTGAGCCTTTCTACACATGCACGAATCTTAGAACTTAAAAGGCAAGGTTCTCTGTGGAGATCCAAAATTACAGGATGCCATTTGTATTTTTCTGAGAAACGAAAATAGGTATTGCATTACAGACAGTAATTTTTGTTTAAATATGTTATCTTATTTATCGAAGTGTATTGCAGACAGTATTTTTTTGTTTAAAAAGGTGACATTTATCAATGTATATTTAAGTTTAATTTTTATTATAAACAGTTTATCTTCAGGAAATTGCTTCTTGTACTTTAGTTTTTTTTAACATAAACAAATGTTTTAAAAACATGTTTATGTAGGCTCACTTTAACAAAGTTATATTATTTTCATGGCAAATTGCTCAGTGAACCCTTTCAATAAATTGAGTGGGAAAGTGGGTACAAACTTCATATAGAGAATACTGTTATTGAGATTTTAACCAAGTCTACGTAGGATATCTAAACCTGTTAATATAGAAAACACACATTTTTACAGGAAGGTGGTGTATATGTAATTTGTGAAATGCACAAAATGATTGGCTTCCTGTACACAGTCCCAAAGTGCCGTTGAATTATTTATATGAACATCTGTAATCCTAGTTGACATGGTGCATGTACTCTCACAGCACCAAATACTGTACTAATAATTCAGACATCACTCCAATTTAATGTAGTACTGTGACAGAAATACAATGATTCTTAGTAAATCTCCCTCCCAACCTGTGAGGGTGCTAAGCAGCAAGAACTGAGTTCCCTGGACAAGCTGGCCTGATAATTATTTCCCAGGGTTCAAGGGAAGTCAGCTAGAAAGGGGGTGGGACTCCACTGCATTAACGCATTGACCACGGGAAACAACGTGGCAGCGCAGATTGGAGGGGCGGTTGCACTCATTTACCAAGGGGTCAAGGGGTCATGTGTGAGACGGCATAAAATGGGACAGAGAAACGCAATCTGTTCCTTTGCTTTGGTTTGTGTTTGAACCTAGGAATGTGAGACCCCGTGAGATAACAATATCGTGAGTGCTTTGTTCATTTATTTGTAATTTTTCTTGTTTGTACATTACTAGATGGCTAATACATTTACGCAACTGTCGCCGTGGGCCAGCAAAGCCGGAACAACACCTCATCATTGTCACAAAATAAACGTGTATCACCCACCACAAGCACTACTGCACACACCCAGGACTGGTGACCATGTTAGTATTGTTATGGGACAAATATGGTGTTTATTATTTGGGACTGTAACCTGTTGTTATTTGTGCCGTGCAATACAATAAAATCTGTTTCCAACCGGATTATAACTCTGTCTCTTTAATCAAGCACTGCATCAGTTCTAAACCTGTATCCACTTAACCACTTTGCCACAAGTGCCCTTAGCAACTCTCTGATACAATTTTACGTTAATGTAATGTGCCAATACAAGTTGATTTATTTGGGGAACTGCTGTATTTTATTAAAATATTAAATTTATTTTGTAGCCTATGTGATATGTGTTACACACACGGTGCATTTAAATCAATGTTAGTTTTATTTGCAGGGAGATTCAGGTCACTCATCACGGTTTTTTAACTCTCCGCTCTAAACTGCAATGTATTTGACATGTAAAGTGGGTGTGAACTGCTTCAGCAGTTTAGTAAATGTATTTAATTGATTGTGGTGGCGATTCTATCCCAAGAGCCTAGTAACAATGATTAATCTTTTTGCTTGATTTTTATTTTATTTTTTTTATGCAGTAAACAATATCTATCAAAATAATGAAACACCATTATCACACATAGGTTTGCACTTGCCTGCACTCTTTCATTTAACCTTGTGACAGCTAGTAAAGTTTCTATTTGTTTAATATTTATTGCTTCACAAAGTCCCGCCCAGTCAGATACTCAAATATCTGTTGTATAGGTCTGATTGATGGAAACGATCCTGGCAGGCATGTGTGTGCTTTTGGTAACAACTAAGTAAAACAATTCAATTAATTTAGTGACAGTTCACACAATTCACACTCACTTTACTGAATACATTGCAGTTTAAAGAGGTGAGTTACAAAACCTGACTCCTTAAAGTGTCCTGAGATTCTGGAGTAACTCTACTCTCAGATCAGGTGACACAGGTTGAAATGTCATTAAAGAAAATAGTGGGTTACAGCAAAGATGAAGCTCTCCTTTCTTGTAAAGGTAAAGTAAACTGTTCTGTAGTTTGACATTTGTTTTGTGGAGGGAGGGGGCTAGCGGTAAATAGTGTAAGTTCAAAACTGAAATCTTATTCAGGGATATATTTCCATTTGGTAATAAAAATATTCACGATACTTTATCACAGGTATGTCTCACAGGTCCTTCCAGGTTCTGTTATTAAGCCAAAGCGAAGGAAAAGATTGTCTCCCCTTCCCCTTTTCTGCCGTCACACATGCCCCCTTGGTAAATGAGTGCAACCGCCCCTCCAATCGGCGGCTGCGACAGTTTCCCTTCCGGGTCGCTGAGTTAATGTACCGTTCAGCCCCCTCTGAAACCTTTCTCCCTTGTACAAGGTGCTCACACTTTTTGAATAGAGCCAACTTCATTTCTTTTGGGTTTTCCCCACTGATAATGGGAATGAAGGTGAAGCCTGGGAGCCCAGTGATATGAATAATAGTGTGTTCTAGCCAACTGATATCTTGGCTGGAAGGAATTCCAAATAAAATACCTATAGAGAAATGGATTTACATAATATTTATAAGTCTAGAACTTCCACTTCTGATGGGCGCCTTTCTCTGAAGAAATAACAGGACAGACATACACCTTGCTTGCAGTGTGGATGTTAAAGGTACAGAACTAGACTGCCACTAACATGTCCTGCATGCACACATATGAATAAGCAGTACACAATGATGTATGAATCTAACATTGTGCAAAGTGTGTCATTATCTCATTTGAATGTGAAAAAATGTCAAAAGAATTGAATGATGGGTCCATGAATCCTGTTAAGTGGGCTCATTTGGGACAACTATAATGCTCAGATGGAAGTCCGACTAGCAGGGTTCAAGTGTTTTGCGGGTATCAGGCTTTCAAAACTGTTACTCACATCTGCAATGCTTGAAAATTGATTCCTCAGCCACCGATTGCTTTTACAGATCCCATGAGAGCAGAGCCTGACACAGACTTTCAGTCTTGCTAGGAGCAGGTTGATATTTGGGATGTGAATTGGACAATTTGATTAAAAATTCTTTGTTACCTGTAACATTGTTAGAATAAATGATAATGTTGAATATTGTAAAACTCTGTATTGTGTTTAAAGGATGTTAAACCAGCAAAAATATTATTGCAGAATCCGGTGCTAGTAGGATATGAAAAAGATTAAACTGACTTAATGCACAAGTTGTGTGTATGCCCCTTTTGGAATGTACATTAATCACTAGAAACAGCCCGATTTAAGACAAGGGCCATTGCTTGTCTGCAAATTACCAGGAACTTCTTGCTGCCAAAAGGAAAGAATCTAGCCATCAAGGTTAAAATTACCGATATACACAACTACTATAACTCAAAGACAAGAAAGGATACATTAACCTAAATTATAACTAATTGACAAGACAGGTGCCTTACATTAGGAACACCTCAATTACAATTCTTATGTTAACGGAGTATTAGAACTGCATAATACTAGAAATATATAAAAGCGTTCCAAAATTCTCATCCAGATGTTAGAAAGAGAAAAACCAGGTTCAGCATCTAAAGGAATAGCATGACTTTAGAGAATATCGTATTCATTTTAGAGATAAGGTCGGTCTAAAAGCCAGATATTTTAAGTTTTAATTAAACCTTATGACACACAAAGCAGTGAAAAAGTACTATAAATATTGGGGCAAAACTGCAGTTTATTCATCAGCTGAGTTTGGTAAAACATACTTCGCTCATCCATGTGCTGAAGATCTCTTATGAAACTAACTGCTGGCGCATCATATTCAAAACCTAATTAAATTTGAGGATAACTTTTGCTTTTGTGTCTCATCTATATTGGAACATATGCTTTAGGTATAGGATTATTATATTTAACTTTAGAGACTTGGTATATTGTCTGGATTAGCATTGGGTACTATCAGCTAGCACATATTGATGCTGCTAGTCTGCACAGACATTGGACTCCCCAGATTGTCCACGAGATAGGATCTAACAAGGTTTGTAATCATTCAATCCATTAAGTACGGTATTTTATAAATGGAAAAATAATGTGAATGATATCACTTATTTTAAGGTTCGTAGCCTTTTAAAATTGACCCAGCCCAAGACAGTGTTTTTGTGCCATTTTATTAAATTATGGAAAACCAAAACGAATATCTAGCTCCTTCGGAGCACTGGCAAACATTCGTCAGGAACCTACACTAATGAAAATAGACAGCTAAGCAGTTTGCTGGCTGAAACAAAAACATGTCACAGATGGGGTGACAGGGGGAAACCACAGGTAAGTATATAATTAATAAGTACCAACTATGCCACATTGTATTTGAAAAGGGCAAGGACCTTTGACCGAATAACCTTTCCTAAACAGGTTCTTTTGATTCTCGGGGATCCGACACACAATCAGGAAAACCAAGTAGGTTAAAACAAGTTTTGTTTCTCCACAGTGTACAGCATTTAAAAAAAACTGCAAAAATTAAAACCAGGGTATTCCCCTCCCATAGCTAAAATCTCTAAAAGTAATAAAATAATGTTCGTTCTTAGCTGAACCAGCAAGTCCAAAAGAGTAAGTAATCCAAATCAGGTACCGTCTTGGGGTAAGCGACCAAACCCCTCCTGCCACTAGCCGTCCCACATGCCGAAAACTAATAAATCCTTTCTAGTGAAAAGACTACGATTTGGTAACGATCACGGAGATGTTGAGAGAGAAAAGGGGGCCGTCAGGACCACGTACAATGGTAAGTAAGGTTGCTCATATACTTTGGTGTTGCTGTTGGTTACTTCCCCTTAGCCTATCTATCTCTTGCGTATCTCTTTCTCCGTATCTGGGACCCGGAGAATGTCTGGACCACCGAAAGCAATCATGGATGAAGACCCCAGATATCTGAGAGAAAGGCGAAGAACAAAGGCGGCCGTCGGAACCATACACAACAGGAGACACAGCTTACCCCAGACTCTTGTGTTTCACTTGGTTAAATCCCCTCCCCTCTTTAAACTTGCATATCGGTCTCTCTCTGGATTCGGAACCCAACGCTGCACCCCAGACTCGGGCCATTGACTATGGAACCGGTAAGTATGGTCCCTCTCTCTCTCTCTCCACAGGTTGTAGAATTCTTGGCGCCGTCTCAACCCTGAACTGTCCCTCCAATACGTTCCGGTCCGCCCAACACCAGTTGTATAAGGTTAGTTTGTACAGCAGTTAAAAAAAAAAAAAAAAAAAAAGCACAAGGTGGTAAAGGGTATGCATAGAATATAGCACAACAAGCAAGAAAAAAAAATCCAAAGCAAAAAGGGAGAACCAAAACCAAGAAAAAAAGTGGCGAGATATAAACCCAGTCCTGATCAACAGGTTTGTAACGATCACTCTGCACAATTGAGAAGCAGTTGTACTGTCCTCCCCAAGGAGATACTACTGGCCCAATATCTATAACTAACTCGGCAAGAGTGACAGACAGCAAAAGCAGGGATGTCAGAGGTGTCAATTTCATGAACAAATGGTTTATTGTTGTAAACTAATGTACTAAATGAAATATAAGGATGACAACTTATTGCATAGAATATTTAGTGGAAGGTACAGGGGAGTAAGAAAGCAACGTGAACTAAAACTAACACTAAAGCGAAATGAAGAGGGTGATAGCAAGGAACTATGGGAATTTGAGTTTTAACCTGGCCAGGCTACTAACCCTAATTAAAGGGACAGGTGGGTGAAACTTACACCCACTTTATGGAGCAAGTGAATTCCCACAGGTTGGCCACCAACTTCCAGTATTTACCCTATAACAAGAGTCCAAGGTGTGTTTCCTTTCTAGGTCCTGCTCTACCATTTTCATCTGTGTTTTTTCTTTTCAAATACAAGTTCTCTGTTTCTTATCCTGTAACCTCCAAAATCTGCTCTCCTTGCACCACTTCCTTCCTGCCTGTCCTTTTTATCCCCCCCCCCCATGTATTCCCATTCGCCACCGCTAAGTGATGTTGGTGGGAGCCTCTCCAATTGAGGAAAATGCTCATACCAAACGAAAAATAACAGTGCACACAAAGAAAACCAAGTTTCAATTCAGTCGATTCTATAGCGATACAAGAACACAAACAAAGTGACAACAACACAGGTGAGTGGCAAAGCAAAAGAGAAACACAGAACTAATTACTTTGGTGCCCAACTATAACAGAAAAAAAAACCCCTCACTTGTGATTAACACCGTCATTTTTAAAAGTTGAACACAAAAAGGCATTCACATGGTACCTTTTCATAACAGCTGAAAACACCATCAACTAGGCCCTCCACGCAGCAGCCTTAAGCACACTGGCTGTTCTCCTTAAATACCTTGCACCTGATTTTAATATACAAAGCTGCCCAGGTGCAGGTGATAATTAACACTAAAACAATAATTAGCAAAAACAATTAACACATGTTTTTTAGGCAGGGAGGAATTTAACCCTCTCTCTCTCTCTCTCTCTCTCTCTCTCTCTCTCTCTCTCTCTCTCTCTCTCTCTCTCTCTCTCTCTCTCGGGGCTAAATATATTATAGATATAATTTATCTGATATATATATATATATATATATATCATAAATGATATTTAGATTCATTAATTAAATCAAATAAACTGAGTCAGTGTGATTATTCTTGGTTGATGATTGTCTGGGTATGTCAAAATCTGTAAGTCAGTACACAAACGATCCGTTCGTGGTAGCCTAAACCATTTATATGACCTCCCAATTGTCTCCCCTGATTCTTTTAGAATAAAAAGAAGTACACGAATGTGACAGAACACAAATTATTTTTATTGGTTTGAATAAACACAATTGTCTGGGTAGGCAATTAGTCTCTTTTAGATGGTACTTCAAAGACTGGCCCACTTGTGTATTGAAGAGGCTAATTTTTAAAGTTCTTATTACAGTTCTGATGGTTGCAATGCTGAGTAACCAAAAAACAACGCACATATTAACTTACATATTTTTTAATTAAATTTAATTTAATTAGTAGTCATTGTAGTATGTGGCACAACTTTAGCAGATCATGTTAAGGACTCCCTTTTGTTTTATGAGGGAATCTTATTAGAAACATTTACCAAATAATAACATTTAACCATCCTTGGACAAAGTTACCAGTATTACTCCTGTAAACCTGGATGGCCACAATTAAGTAAGCAAAATCGGAATGTTTCTGTGATACCATTCTAAAATCTTAGTCATTCTAAACACCTTTTTAATGCAATTGTACATTCTTATGATGGATGCTATATGAAATATTTGCATAACCCCTCCTTAAAATGGCACCCACTGGTGCAGCATTTAGAATTTTGCTGTAAACCCTTGTCAAAATAAAAAAAATAAGGACTGGGTCAAGGGATTTTTTTTGTTTTAGGAATAATTGTGCAACAATCATAGTGTGTGTTGTAAAACATGAATAAGAATTGAGTAGCAATTAGCTAAGCATGTGGACTAGCAGAGCTACACTTGTGTTATTTTCTGAAAAGCGACCGACACTTAAGATAGCAGACTGCTAGCTTCAAAATGCACATACCACTGCTGAGAAACTGATGGAAGTCATGACCACACAGCCTGGGTGTACGGCTAAACTCGCTATGCATGTCTCCCAAGCACTCTAAGGAGATAACAGAGCACAGTAAGCCAAGAGGATCCCAAGTACATCATGAGCTGAGGAGAAATGAAGGGAGAACAGACAATCAGATGAGAAACCAGTTTAAACCAGCTAGATTTCATACACATAGCATTAGGTTTTAGAGACACACTGCACACAGGACCATGAAATGGGCATAAATCAACAGGGTGTAGTCCCCAGGGGCTGGTTTTTCAAAACTTTGGTAATCAGATTTCCGCTTCAATCTAGATTATATTATGCAATTGGGTTTTTCAAAACATCAGAATGCGATTTGGATTACTGTGATCCAGATTTCGTTTTTCATAATCAGATTGCACTTTTAATCATGATTATATGTTGCAATTGCATTTTTCAGAATTTAAAGAGGAGATCACGATTACTTTGATCCTAAATACCAGGATAATTGTGCTCCTACTGCGGAGGTGGATTTAGCTTTTAAATGATCGTAGAACATCGATATTTGGTTTGAATTGTCATAGCAAACACACACTGTATGTCAAAATTAAATGCTGTAATATCATATTTACATATTTATTTAAGTTTTGTATCCCTGCAAGCAAAAATGAAAACACATATTTAGTGGTATAGCTTGAATTAAAAAAAAAGCATATGCAAACACCTTCACATACGTTTCCTTAAAACTTGTCTGGCTGGACTCCCGACTGACGAAGAAGATGATGAAGATGTCTAAACACATGTACTTTTTTCAAAAGTTTTATTTTTATTCAATTTAGATTTAGTTATTTAATTTCTGTTAAGAGGTGTAAATAAAATAACAATTGTTGCATGCGTTAAGACATTAAAAGTGATTTGTGTGATTTTTGTTAAAATAATAATATAAAACAACATAAAGTTGTGTATTACTCATTATTACCACAATCTCATTTATTTAGTTCAATTAGGCTATATCATAAAAATAAATAAATAAATAAATAGTAATAATAAAAAAAACCTATACATTATTAAGAAGTAGCCCACTTCAAAAAACTGGATTTCGTAATTGTGATTATTTGTTATCTGGATAAATGTAATCCAGCAGTGACATTTTCTGAAAAACTGGATCAGAATGATCCAGATAAATGTAGTCTCGATCACAAAATAGAGGAATACAAAATCCGGATCATTTTGATCCAGATTAAAAGTTTTGAAACTGGCCCCAGGGCATACAGCCAGGACTGGGGAGAAATACGGACTGAGTTTTGCTGTAAAAATGTAATGTGCCTTTTGTTAAGTGAATTTTCCTGACCTGTGCCTGGAAAGGTGATCCTACTGCATATATTGAATAAACAAACAACTTTTTGAGAAGAAAAATACTTTTTTTTTTTTTTTTGATGTACACTCAACACAGAAGAAACACTTACAGAATTACTCACAAAAAAGATTGTATTCTTCAATATTGCATTGCCTAGGGATAGATCTAGAATAAAGAGTGACAGGGTGTGCTTCTAGTGACACTAGCTTGGAGCTGAGGGGCTATGAACTTGCATGTGGAGCGTAAATTTCTTGGTTGCAGTGACACATTTTAAACCAAAATCTCAATTAAACTGAAAAAAAAAATGCAAAAGGAACCGTGTGACCTGCTGGATCAATGACAGCATAACTCTTTATCTTCTTGCCTCCTCTCATCTATTTTTGTCAGCTCAATTATTATATGCCAGATAACTAGCATACCTTGTTTCCTACACGGTACCTGATATCTTCCATCATGTAACTGGAGCTGAAGAAGAGACCTGTCTCTGACCAGTCTTCCCCGTCCAAGGAAAAACAATTCTGGAGTCTGACCTAGCCACCATTGTTGAGGCCTGCATGGCCCACACACGGCAATACTTTGAACAGCTAATATTTCGCATTGAGAACACTGGGCTTGAAACTGTTAATGCACCAATTGCCTTGCAAAGAAAGGGACCTTTCAAATTATACTGCAGAGCTTAAAAATCTCAAGGCAGATCTGGCTGTGACCCGTGCCGAGGCATAGTCTAGCAAGAGAACAATGGTGGCTTATGAGGGCTGATAACTTAGAGTTCAAACTCGTTGAAATCATCGGAACAATCTTCACTTTCTCAGCTGAAGATCCCAATGCTGAGGACTTCCTCACTAGATCACTCCCATGGTGGTTCCCATCTCTCGAAATAATGTGGGTGTATTGAGTTTATTTTGATAAGCCCAGTGAAAGAAATAGTCCCGCACTCTTTTGTCTTCTGAGGTATTCTGCTCAACAGGCTATATTACAGGTGGCCAAAAATGACTCATCTCATTCTGCGAGCTTAAGTTTTACCCAGATTACAGCGGATTCACAGCAAGACTTATTCTCCAGTCATCACACAGGGCCTACAGGCCTTTCTGCTATTTCTAGCTGTCCTCAAGATCAGATACGACTCCATTGTGCATTCGTTCCAGTCCCCCAAGGAAGCCCAGGCCTTCCTGAACTCTCTTGATTATGTCTTCTATTGTTATTGCCAAGACGTGCTCCAATGGGGTGAAGAGAAGCAGATCAGCTGCACAACGGCTCGATGTTGGCTGATTTCAGACCGGGGATGAAACCTGCTCTTCTCAACCATCATTTGCGGGCTACAGCGCTATTGTCTTCTGCATAAAGTATTTTTTCTTTTTGAACTTTTTGGAATTGTGGCATGTTTTTGTCTCTTTGTTTTCAGCTGTATCAATCTCGATTGGATAATAAGGTAATTTTTGTTTATGATTATTGTAGTTATTAGATTTAGTCTGGCTATTGTATTGAATGATACAAAATGTTTTTGTTGGGGTGGGGGGTACTAGAACCTGGTGTGCTGTTCAGTACCATATTTCTCGTTCTTTGGGGTGGTATTTTTGTTCTGAGTTTGGGTGCGGGTGCCCCCCACAACGACCGTTAGATACCCCCCCTAGGGGGGGGGGGGACTGAGCTAGTATTGTATGATCTGTTCTTTAATGTCAATGCCTATTTCTCTCTGATATGTGTATTTGTTTTCCATTATGTTGCATATCTCTTTCTGATCTCTGAATTTGTATTTGATACGCATGACTGATATAAACGTATTGTCCTGGAATGTATGACGGCTTAATTCTCCCAACAAAAGGGTTAGTTGCCTTTACCTCTTACGTAGAAGGAAAATAGATGTGGCCATGATTCAGGAATCTCATCTTAAACAACAAGACGTTCTTATATTTCCTAACAAATATTTCTGTGTGGCTGCTTCCTCCTCTGCAGAAAACAAAACAAAGGGTTCATTGACCTTATTACACTGCAGTTTTTTAGATTACTATTCTGGGTACTGGTGGAGATGGAGAGGGGTGTATATCTTATCTAAAAGCGTGCATCTCAGGTAAAAAATTACTTTTGTTTCAGTTTATGCCACGACGATATTTGAGCCAGAATTATCATTGACCAAACTATTATTAGAACTATCTAACTTTGGTTTATTTATTGGTGTGGATATGAATGTGGTGATGAATTCAGCTCTTGACAGATCGGATAAGTGACTGTGGTGTATTTGATATTTGGAGGGTATTCAACCCATCAGCTAAGGAGTTTACCTTTTTTTCTATCTAGACATAAATCCTTCTCCGGTATTGATTTCATTTTCTCCTCAAAACCTTCATTCTCTGAAGTGCATAACATTGATATTTTACCGATCATAGCACTCTGTCTTGCAGACTTACAGGCAGACTCGTCTAAACAAGATGGCACTTCAGTACTACCTTATTACAAAACGAATCATTCTAAATCTCTTTTCAACCCAAAATTGATGAGTTTCTCCATTTTAATCGTGATTCAGTAAATTATCCTCGTATCTTATGGGATGCAATACAGGGCTTTATTAGAGATACTGTTACATTATTTGCTGCTAATCTTAATAAATTGTGTCTCAGTACTTGAAACCAAATTAGCTCTATTAGCGCACCATAACAAGACTCTTTCTCGAAAGCCATTGCGCATGAATGGGATCTTACTAGGAAATAATTGTTTACTCAGATGACGTGCGAACTTCCTTATCCACAGGCTTGGCAGAATTATTATTTTAATGGCATGAGAGCAAGTCATCTCCTTGACTTAAAGCTCCGTAATAATGGAGCTTTTCTCGAAAGCCCTATTCATTACGAGTGGAATGGGGTGCTACACACGAGGGTGAATTTTCACTTTAGTTTGACCTTTGCCAGGTCACAGCTAGAAGGGGAAATAAAATTTAAAAAAAAGGTTCCTGCAAGGCAATCATCATGCTGACGTCACTGCGTTCACCTGTAGAAGTACCCCTTCTGGCAGTACAACAGTCAATATAGTTAATTTGAAGCATTTTTATTTTTAAAACTGCACAATATCTGGCAATGTTCAAGTGCACATTTATTCCAAAAATCATTGATCTATAATTAAAGTTTTATCAGATGTATTTATGTAATTTATTAAGTTTAAATATGTATGCCCATTAATGAAATAGTACAATAGCATGTAATAGGTTAATATAATTAATATACAGACATTATTTAGTTACTACATATTTTAATCAATATTTATCATATTTATGAATAAACTGATTTATTAAAAAATTTTTTTTTTTTTTTTATTTATTAAAATAAACCAGTTTTAAATTAATGTTGTTTACTTTTCACTAGAACTATTTTCTTGTGCATGGTGATATTTACTACTATTGGAATTTCTTTTTTAATTTACTGTATTAATTTAAAAAGTAAATAAATTAATAATTTTATAATATCATTAAGGCACTTGAAATGATATAATCATGCACTTAAGGGTTAAAGACACACCACTTTGCTAAAAATGTGCGGCTATATCGTATCAACCCCATCCTCTGTCGTGCTTTAGTGCTCTAACATACTCAGCTCTGCTGGTCCTTGATGGGGACTTCCATCATGCTGTGTGCAGCAGGTTATGGGATATTAAGAGAGCTTGATAATTTTTTCTATTGAGAGTCAATGGAGTGGTTATGGATTGCGCTGTCCAGAGTGTCTTGACAAAAAACATAACCAGTGTTAATGATGACATACCATAACTGATATGAAAAATTCACTCTTCTAAGCACAGTACCAGAGATGGTGCAAGCATAGAAAGCAAAGATTAGAGCTTTTCACAGCAGATGCAGTTATTTCACTTCAATGGTTTACTTCTGTAACCATAAAAACAACAAATTAATAAAACAAAGCCCCTTATTAATTGATTACCGTTTTGCAATATTTATTTAATTAAACTGTATTGGAGACTTTTTTATATATAATTAAGACCATTGTGAATTCCAGAAACAATCAAGCTAATTATTTAATGTATTTCACATAATATTGAATTATGATAATATAACAAATAGTGACTGCAGTAGCCAAAGTACATTTACATTAGTACAGCAAAATATAATGCTTATTACCATACTATTTCAGTAAACATTGTAGCGTTCTCGGTTCCCGCAGACAGGCACATGGTGGGCGCAAACCCAGTACCTCTTGCACTCCAGCATAGCGTCGATACCTACCAGCTCTGCTGCTGCCTTATCCCGTGCACACTACAATATGATACTGCAATCACAAAACATTTTTACACAGTACTAGAAAACCTGTGATCATTCACCAGGTTAATATATATTCATTTGTGGATCCTGGGCAACAGTGAAACTGACTTCAAAAGTTTATAAAACTTTTAAAACACAGAAAATGAACCTAATCTGACCCCTCTCCTAGACTCAATAGAAAAATAGGACAGACGCTCATGATCCCTTGCATGCCATAGGATGGACATAAAGGTGGAGTCCAGTGTCTTTATAATATAGAATATTTTTGTCATTTCCCTCTGCCATTTTTCAAGATAGATTTCTTGCATAATGTTTTTTGACACAGCAGACAAGATTAATCGATTGAACCATTAATCAATTAAAACCTCTAACTACATACCTTTATATTCCTGTTGAAAGTTTGAATTGTTTCCACAGATTTTGTTTAAATATGTTATTGTCACAAAGATGGCTGGAGTGGGTTGACGTCAGACCAGAAGCAGGAACCAGGAAATAACCAAAGAGAGATGGAGTTTGGTGGAGCTGAGCGAATGGTCTCGCTCATAATTTAATAGTGCACAGACAGACAGAAAATAAAAGGCTGCAAGACAGATAAAAACACAGGACACGGCACATTCGCCAAAACAAAGAGATGAAACAAAACAACCACTAAAAAAACACGGTGAGCTGATTAATTATGGAATGGATATGCACTGTATTTGCATTCTAGAAGACTCTTCCTCCTTTGCCAATAACATCTTATGCTGCAAGGCTGCCACACAAATTGATAGCTTTTGATCATGAATAAATCATGAATTAAACTCCAATTATGGCATCAATTTCTGGCATTCTTACAGCTCGATGCTGTTACAAAGATCAATGAATGTCACATTGATGCAGCTTCCAAAGAGGCTTTTTCTGATTTGTCTGTCACATTTAAATATGTCAGTTCAAGTGTGTTTGTCTGTTAAAGGTTTATTCTTCAGACAGATGCATTCACCAAGTTCTGGAAGCAAAAATCATTATAAGATATTTTGATTATTCTGTCATGTGTAACAACTCTTTTTCTGATCAAATTATAAGCTGATCGGGGTTGGGCCAGCTCAGTACTTAGATGGCAGACCTCCAAGCATCATCATATCCTGGTGGCAGCAGTGATGTTGGTGGCTAATGGCTTTGAGTTGCCTTCATTATGATGCATCCTCTCCCACTAAGCTACAGGAGGAATTACATGAATGTAAGATGAATCAGTAGTGGTTTGGCAAAGATGTGTTATTAATGAATAAGATTAAAATGTTTATGGTCTTTGGTAGTCAAATTAAGATCAACCGTCCACCACCTAAATCAAAGGGGGTTTCATAATTTGAGAAGTATATACAGAATTCTTGGTTGTTTGGTGTAATAATCTTTAATATAAATCTAAATAGAAATGTGCACATGAAATAAGGAGGTTTAAAGGGGATTTGTACCTGAAAGATATAAATTAATTCAACAAATGCTTCTACCATTAAAAATGAGGACCTCACATAATAATTTGCCCTTATATGGGCATCACTTTATTTCCAGACATATGTATGTATATCATTTGTGTTCATCATATTGTACCTCTCTATATAATTATGGGCTGCAGTTAATTACAAGCACCTCAGTTTCATCCAGGAGTTTATATTGAACTTTATACTATTACACTATGCCATATGACTTTTTCACATCAAAACCATCAAAAGACTTTTTTTTTTTTTTTTGCATGGGTCTAAATGCAATTGTAGGTACTATCCATGTACTGTATATTAGGACACTGCGTAGTAAAATGGATGCGTACCTGTAGTATATATAGTAATACAAAAAGAAACATATGCAATTAATTAGCAAGAATTTCTTTCTCAGTGTCTCTAATGTTAAAATTAGTTTTGGTTCACATTCCTATACAGTACCAGGCCTGTACTGCTGCTTTTTTTCACATATTAAATGTTGATGTTTACCAGTAGCATCACAGGCTTGTATAAAACAAGCGTAGTCAAATATATATTTACCAATTTCCTTGCTGTAAATATAATACCTTTTCAGCGCCCTGTTATCGTTCAAGCACCAGCCTGATGCAGCATGTAAAAATCATACAAAAACATACTAATGCTTTTATGAGGAAACCATAACTGATTTATTCCAATGTTCTTAAGAAAAACATGTTTGTCATTGTTATCACAGGAGTGCAAATGCTTCAACTTGATCAGCAACCACCACTGTACATAACTACACCCACAGAAGCAGCTGCTGCAAGATTTGACTAGCCATTAGAAAATGTCTATTTACAGTTGATTACACCAGTACGATGGCAGTAACTGTCTGCTTGCACTACTCTGTTTATCCATCAGCAGTTCCCATTGTCAGCTGATTTATAGGGTGTCAAAACTAGTCCAGTGGCTCTGTGTGGATGACTGATAACATTAACTTTAGATAAATAAATATAAATAAAAAGGCAAGCAATGTTCCATCAGAATGTGGTTATTTAAAATGTAATAGTAATAGTAATACTATTGCATGCCTACACATATACAAGTGTGACACACTACATTTCTAACTGTAATATAATTGATTCTTTACTATGTTTTTCTTCTTTTCAAACAAGCTTGACTTTGCCTTCCCCTGCTTTAATTGTGTTTCCTAACACTTTGCTTTGCATCTGTATGGTATACTTTTATAAGTGTAAACAACTGTCTTTAGTTGTTCTATTTTTAACAGCTCTTGCTATCAGAATACAACTGTCAGTGTCGACCACCTTAATTGAATTTTTTCAAGTTTGTTATCTGTGCATGAAAAAATTCTTTCAATTCAAATTCAACAGGAGTCTAAACAGTAAAAGAGCAAACTGGTAATAACAGAGATGAAAGAATGACAACAAAGTATTTATAAGAGCATTTAATATGAAACTTGAACAAATCTTACTATGTTAACTGTATCTTTCAAATAGTAAATTAATCCACACATAAAGGATGATTGTTATCTCCTTTGAAGCAACTGGGTTGCCTTGTAATCATATAAAACACAGTTTTATTAGATAGTGTTCACTAGTAAAGGCTTGTTTTTTAAACACACAAACACACACAATTATGGAAAGGAACTGCAGAAACACATTTATTTAACAATTAAGCCCTAGATCTGGACAATTTCTGAAGTAGATTGTCCTGATTTAAGTTATAAAAAATGTGACATTATTGGTAAGGGAATAGTTCTGCAAATCACTATATATATATATATATATATATATATATATATATATATATATATATATATATATATATATATATATATATATATATATATATATATATATAAAGAAAATGTACAAAATGAAATTTACTGGTTGCATAAGTATTCAGCCCCTTAAACCAGTACTTAATAGAAGTACCTTTTGCAGCAATGGATAGGTCTCTACTAGCTTTGCACAGTAACATGGTAACATTTTTGCCCATTCTGCATGGGAAAATTGCTCCAGTTCTCATAAGTTTGTTGGGGATCGTCAATGGACTGCAATCTTCAAGTCTCACCATAAATTTTCAATTGGATTTAAGTAGGACTTTGCCTGGGCCACTCAATAACATTAATTCTCTTCTTGTTCAACCACTCCAGTGTGGCTTTGGCTTTGTGCTTTAGGTCATTGTCCTGCTGGAAAGTAAATTTCCTCCCCAGTTTCAGAGTCTTGGCTGACTCAAACAAGTTTTCCTCAAGGATTTGCCTGTACTTTGTACCATCCATTCTCTCCTCTATCCTGAGAAGCTTCCTAGTCCCTACTGAAGAGAAGCATCCCCATAACATCATGCTGCCACCACCATGCTTGACAGTTGGGATGGTGCTGACTGGGTGATGTGCAGTTTTGGGCTTGCGCCAGACGTAATGCTTGGAATTTAGACAGAAAAGTTCCATTTTTGTCTTGTCTGACCACAAAACCTTTTTCCACATGTCTGCAGTGTCATTTACATGCTTTTTTGTAAACTCCATACATGCTTTAAGATGAGGCTTTTTGAGTAATTGGCTTCTTTCTTGCCACCCGTCCATACAAGCCAGCTTTGTGTAGGGACCGACTTATTGTTTATGTGTGAACACTGACTCCCATCTCAGACACAGAACTTTGCAGATCTCTCAAGGTCAGTATTGGCTTCAGAGTGAGATCCCGAACCAGTTTCCTGCTTGCCCGGCTGCTCAGTTTGGAGGGTAACCTGATCTGGGTAGTGTCTGGGTGGTATAATGCATCATCCACTTCTTAATGATGGACTTCACTGTGCTGAGAGGGATAATCAGTACCTTTGAAATTTTCTTCTCCTGCTATGTGCCTTTCTACCACTTTATCCCTGAAGTTCCTTGGTCTTCATGGTTGCTTTGATGGACTATGTGAGTTGCAGCTTGAAAGTATTTATATACCTGAGGGAAATTATCTACAAGTTAAACCACTTTGAGTACACACAGGCTGAAACCATTTCACTAATTTTATGATCTTTCAAACAAATCATTTACACCTGAGCTGATTTAGGGCTGCAGTAGCAAAGGGGATGAATACTTATGCAACTGAGATTAATCTGTTTTTCTCTGTAAATCTTACTTATTTATATTCTATATACATTTTTTTTTAACTTGAGAGCACCTTAATCTCTGTGGAAACAGTTCTGTGTAACACATCTAAAAACACATCTAGAATTTACATGTCAGTGTAATTTGAAAAAGTCCACGGTTGTTTTACACTTTTTGAAAGGCCCCCCCCGCCCCCCCGCGTTATGAAGCAATTTTCTGACATACCACTGTGTGTGTGTATATATATATATATATATATATATGACATATATGTTCTATATATATATATATATATTATATACTATATAATATATATATATATATATATATAATAATATACTCCATATATATATATATATATATATATATCCCAGGATGATCCCTTGCATGCCACAGGATGGAAGTAAAGGTGAAGTCCATTAAAACCTTTATATATATATATGGGGAGTTCATTTGACCAAACATGGTGTGGTGACATTGTATCGTGAGGTCTTTTGGAGCCTTTGACATTATAATAGCTGAGCAAACGTAGAACAACAACAACAAAAAAAAGGTCTCAAATTGGGCTTCTTGATATCCAGTTGTCTCATTAACTGTTTAACTGGTAATTCTTTCATTCATTTATCTTTTTACGTTCATTTCTGAAATAGCAAGGGGGTATTTAGCACCTACCTACATATTACTGAAATGAGAGGAGTTTCCTAGGCTCTGGCTCTAGGCACATAGATCCAGTGGTTTTTAAACTATAGAGTACCTTGCCTGAAAAAACTGGACTTAATAGACTGGAACCGCTGATCTGAAATTTGAGCCACACTGTAGGAAGCAGCTCCAGGTAATGCATTGGTCTCTCAGCAGGCTAGAGCACATCAAGCCTTTTCTCTTTTATTCGGTCAAGTGGCTCTTGAGACGACCAAACACAAATACAATATATGTAGCAGTCACTTTCATTACCAGAACAGCACTGGCTTTTTTCATCATGCATTGGATAGTGAATACAACATTGTGAAACTATAGCTATTTAGTATATTAGCTTACTGAAATCATAAGTTATTTCCCCTGTTTAATAATAATAAAAACTAAAATAAAAGATTTTATTTCATGTTGAAGTTAAGTGACAGCAATTCCTTATGAATGGAATAAATGGGATCACTGGTAATCAGGCAAGAAATAAATTCACAATCTCCCAAGCCATAATACCAGTAAGAGCTACAGTAAGAGGGTTGAGTATCTGCTGTACTGATGTGTACAGAGTTCTCTAAGGAATCACTAAATACTCCAGGTCAGACCAAAGATATAGGGCCATATGTCTAGAGATGATTGCAATTGCAATATAATACAAAATGGAACTGCTCACAAGATACCTGTTGGTCTGCTTGACAAATTTTTCTGCTTTTAAATTCCCAGCAATTCATTCATTCACAGTTTGTGATGGGAACAGTTAGGGGAGAAAACCATCTGTAACAGGGGTCTTGCTATCCGTGACAGGAGATGGAGACAGGAGGTTGGGATTGACACGCCCCACAGGCATGCAGGTTTATTTACACACACAGCTTCCCAACCACCTTTCACTACCAACACTGGTAGCTCACGGGGAACATACGGCCAGCGTATAAAAAGCAAAAATACACTGTATAAAAAAACTATCAAAATAAAGCTGAATGAAAAATGGCGAGCGCTACTCCGCTATCAAAATGGAGGTCCTGCTTCCACACCTGTCTGCTATACTGTGTGGGATCTACATATACCTTGGATATATGCTCGATCTCCGGTAGAGCAGTTATCTTCGTTTTCTGACCCCTATGGCTTACAGCAGCCCCGATCTGCACAATCAGGACCCTTTTATTTCTAGTGCTTTGCTGCACCACGCCCACCTGCTGATTCGGAGCTCACAGCTGGTAATCACACACACGCTGCTCATTCCTGTAATTAAACGCAGCAGACAGGCTGCTACACACAGAGGTTCAGGTTCCCCATTAAAAATCAATCCCACTATTATTTATTTTTTACCATCACAACAATATATTTACAATAAACAATCCCAGAAGCCCCCTACTTGTGTGCATGGCCCCAGCCCTGCTACATCATCAAACAGATATTATACAACAGGCACATTATTGATTTCTCATTTTAATATAATAGATTTTTAACACAAAAAAATATATACAAGATTGTTAACATGAAGAGGCAGCAGTTTGTACACTGAAGTTGCAGGTGGAGGGTGATGATGACAATGATTATGGAAGACACACCAGAAACGAGGTTAAGTTTTGAGGTTATCCTGAGCAGGGAAACTTATCAAAAACCTTGTTGCAGCTGCTCTTAATTTCAAGCACACTCACCTTATCGAATCCTTCCATTCCATGCTCTATACATACATTCCAGCCGGTGTCAGACCCCCACTTTAGTACTGGCTAGGCAGTCATGCTACACATGCTCAAACAACCATGATAATAAAACAAACCAATAACAGAACACAAAAGTTGAGCTTCATTTGGCAAGAGTTTCCCCATGCTGACCAGCACGGCACATTTATATGCAAGTCCGATAGGGAAAAGTATAGTCAAACTGCCCTATACCATTTAACCCTTTAAGGTAAAAAGGACATGTGTACATTCAATACATTTATGATACCTTTCTTATTTTTGTGAAGCGGTGCACAAAACAGGACTTAAAATGTACTGGCTAGTTGGATCTAGTCATCCAAATTGTCATGTTCCTCATGATACTTGGGTCACTCTCAAGTCTATTTTAAGAAGACACCATTGCAACCACCGCTCACTTCCTTGTGTACCTTAAGGGGTTAACTTTAAATACCACAGGTACACACATGCTACAATATAGAAGAAAAAGAAGAAGAAGAAGAAGAAGAAGAAGAAGAAGAAGAAGAAGAAGAAGAATACATGTACTATTGCTGATAAATATCTGTACATTCCTTCTGCCATCTAGACAGTATCTTCATTGTTTACAGTTTATGGGAATACATTATCTCGACTTCAAATTAAATGGTCGAGCACTCATACACATGGTGTAACTGGTTTACACTTTATCCAAACTTAAGTCAGGCAATGTATTTTAATTTGGTTGAGTACAGTTGCCTTTGGCAGAGATCTATAATGTGTTAGGAGGAACATTAACATTACTAAGACATTTGGAGAGTTTATATGAATAGATAGACAGGAAGGGAAAATGCATTATTGGCAAGCTTCTTAAACAATTAGGAAAAAATAAGCATATAGTACAAGCAGTTTAGAGACCTCTTGATTCAGTGTTTTTTTTTTATGTTACACATCTATTCAACATTTCAGATTTTTGCCATTTGACTCATAAACAGTACTTTACAGCTAAGTTATTTTATATACAAAGAAATAAAAAACACTGAAGCTAACAAATAAAAAAATATACCCTTTGCAATAAATACATAAATAAATAACAAAGCCCTTTATATACTTACTTCGTCATAAGTCATCGGATAGCTGATTTCTTTGGTCTAGTTTTTTTTTTCTGTCCCTTAGCAATAAGATAAAATTCATTGAACACTAGCTTTAAGTAGCATCTATCATGGGTACCTATGAAGGAAAAAAAGACAAGTTTGTACCAAAATATGTATTAAATTAGCGTAGCTGTATTATTGCTGCCGTCTACAGACAACACCAGGCTTGAGCAAATGCATTGAGCAAGATTTAACATCGCTTGCTGCAAGACTTACTACATATTTAAGTTCCATAAAGTCCCAGTGGACAGCACAGAGAAAATGCTGTTGAACTTGTATGGACTACAGATATACTGGTTCATCAATAACAACAAGAACTATATATAGCCACATTTGTTATAGCCACATTCTAATGGTGAGAGCCTTGCACTGTCACAGTGGGATTCTGATTCAGGTATTTGTTGTTGTTGTTATTCTAAGAATAATATGTAGTGTGAAAGGCAGGCAAGTAATGTAGCCTGATTTACTACCAAGATTTAAAAAATGTACAGTACCAAACATTTTGGCCCGTATTCATAAAACTTACCGTCTCCTTTATCGTGCCAGTATTTCATCAGCTGATGCATAAACACCATTTACTATCAAAAAAGTCACTCATCACAGCTTTTAAATAGCTTGCCGTTAGAGACCAATTTTCTCATTAGCATATTATTAATCTAATTCAAAAGTCTGTATTGTGTTGTTACTTGACCCTTACCGGCATCATAATTAAGGCCAGGTGGAGAATGATATGTGTCTTAAGGGTATCATTTCCCAGCATAATTTCTGCATTTTTAAGCCAATAGTAATGATAAAAAAAGCATCCATGTTTAAATATACAATAATTATGCAATTTAAGAATTTTGTTATTTGTAACGCCTAGATTAAATTGCGCCGTTAACTCGTCTGAACAGGATTGGCTACCAGCTGGTTAGAAAACATAAATTACCTTTATAGCCTATTTGTCACTCTGAGAAAATGCCAGGTTTCGGTGTGCTTGTGTGGACTGTACATCAAGAGAAGGGAGATATCTTGGAACACGATCCTCCCAGAAGAGTGAGAAGACCCAGCAGATTTGAAATGTGACTTGCTCTGATGATGTGATTAGTAGCATATATCAATTTAACAGGAGCTCAATTATTCACCTTTTTGTAGAACTAACATATAGTGAAGAGTTGTGTCATGTATTGTGGATTCTTTAAGAGAAAACTACATGCCAGGACACCATGTTAAACTGCAACAGGAACTCACTTCACTTCCTTTTTAAAGTATACTCACTTAAGCATTGTACAACAAAATCCACCAGGGGGCATTTCCTTTATAGAAGTATATTCAAACACTACACTCTTCCCTATCTTAACTCTTTCCGGACTAAGCATTTTTCAGTGGGGTGCGCCACCAGGACCTATAAAAATTCACACAAAAATCTATTTTTTACAGCAGCATCTTGAAAATGGTGTATTTTTTTCAGTCTACTCTGGGGAACATTATAAAGTACTTCAGAAGCCATACAAACTTTTCCCTTTTTTTTCAACATAATATATCTTTTTTTTTTTTTTAAGTATTTTATATGATGCATTATTCTTAATACATGTCTAAATGACCCGAGGGACCTTACAATACTTCCTGAAAGTTTTGTCACACGAAAAAAAAAAAAAAAAACTATCAGGATGTAAACGTCAGTCACACGCCCTTCAGCCAGTCCAGTCCTCCCAATCAGTTCAGCGCAGGGTGAGCCCACTGCTGCACAGGTCATATAGCAATGTGTCTCCTGCCGCACGTCGCAGCTGATTTCTCAAAGATACACATACTCCACGAACCAGTGACAGGGCTCCCTGTTACACCTGGCTTGTAGGCAGAGGGGCTGACAAACAGGAGGCCCCACAATACATATCCTCCCTCTGTGGACACTTTGTTCTGTCTACTAAAGTACTGCAACAGTAGCCCCTGGTTCACAGCCCGTGGCCAGTCATTCAGAATGTATTCCTGAACCTTCGATAGTACTGGATCCTTTCTAGTGGCTTCTTTAGCAGTTATGGGCAATTTCTCCAAAAGATTAAAGTGAAATATGCCTGTTTCTTCTGAGCGTTTTCCTTCTTTATTTGGTAGTCTTGACAATGCGTCAGCATTTGCATGGTTGGTGATACACTATCTCATGTCCAGCATTGTCTAGCAGCTGTCAAAGCTGGAATTCCCTTTTTAGGCTTGAAAATGGTGGTTAAAGGTTTGTGGTCAGTTATGAGCTTGAATTTATGCCCATAAGATGGAAATGTTGCACTCCAAAAATAATATCTAATGCTTCCTTTTCTTCTTGTGAATAGTTCTGTTCACTGGCACTCAGGGTATTGAAGCAAATGCGACAGGTCTTTCAGTCCATCTTCCATCACATTTGATATCACAGCACCTCAAAACACTGCAGACCAAATTAATTGGTAAATCTTGGTTATAATGAGCCAAAACCTTTTCATGTATCATTAAGAAAAATGTCCATCTCAATAGGGTTGCCATCTGAACTTTGAAAGCTTTATCCTTTCATGATTTAATGACATTCAACCCCAGGAAAAGTGTTACATCCTTCATCTGAGTCTGCGGATGTGCTAGACTCAGCATCAGCATCTTGTGAAATATCTAGTAGATCGGGGTTCTGCGCTGTTTAAAACGTTGCTCGGTTTCTGGCTATGGCATAGCTTTGCTATATGTCCTATTTTATCACACATACACAGAACATGTTTTTTGAAATAGCAATCCTGTACAGAGTGGTTTTGTTTCCCACAACAAAAACGCTGAAACTTGAAATCAGGCTTTGATTTCCCTTTAACATTATATTTACTCATTTTATACAGGCTTTTCTTTAAATTATATTGTTTTTCTGTCAGCTAATTCCAACCTTCCTTTGTATGGCTTTATTTCTCAGTCCACATACTAAACTGTCTCTCAAAGTCTCCTACATGGTCTCTGTGTCTTCTTGTTCCTGTCTATGGAACTGAAATCGTTCAGCAATAACTACTGGTTTTGGTGAAAAATGTGCAGATAAACAGGTCATTAACTCCTCTAGCGTTTTCCCTTTCGGTTTATCTGGACTTACTTAATTCTTGAGCAAACTGTAAAGGGACATTCACACCAGACATGGCATGCATGCCACCTCCTTGTGCGCCGCTCTGCTGACCACTGTTCACATCAAACGCGGCAGGGGAAAGTCAGTGGGCGGCCTATTACGTTATGGCTGCATGTACAAGCAACAAACAGTAAATGCCACTTGCCACAGCAGGAAGGGAAAATGCCACAGCAGGAAGGGAAAACTCTTTTTATACAGAAGATACAAAGCTTAGTAAAAATAAATATTTCAAGTTATGAAGAGCGAAACATTATAATTTTTTAAATTTTTTTATAAAACCTAATTTTAACCCCCTTCACGCACCATCATAATCCTCCCACAATTACCCAAAATATCAGACAATTGTGTATGTATATTATATTTTAAAATAAAATAAAAACATATTGCTTTTAACCCTTAGTGGTCCATTTATTCAATGCTTGTCAGGCGTGACAGGTCCAATTTATTTTCACATGCACTTTTTTTTTATATACACTGTTTAAATTTTTTTTTTTTTAGTTTAAATCAGGTTTAAAAGGCACTGAATCGCAAAAGGACACTTAGTACTGCATCTCCAGCCAAGCCCCACCCCTTGTCGATGTATTTTTCACATAGCTCTTTGTAGATGTGCATACTGATAAATCCTCTCCTGATCACTTGTTTTATCACCAAACTCCTCAATAATGTGATCCAAGTCATTATTTTATTACTATAACATCTCAAAAAGCTCTGCAAATGTCTGTGATATTCTTTGAGCACTGGATGCAGAAGCAGCTATCTCCTTTGTTTATGTCCATCTTATCTCTGTGGTGCATGGGCCTATCAGATACATCCTTTTTTCCGGCTTCAATCAGCTCCTATTGGTCCCACTCAGCCATTGAAAGGTTTTCTCTGCTTTTCCCGTAGAAAAAACGACTAGAGACCTGTGGTTTACATCTTTTTGATGATGTCGGACAGGGTCTGATACTGGACTGGAAAGAGAAAATTGTAATGTCGAACCTTGTCCAACATAGGACCACAAAGGGTTAAATGTTGAGATATTTTCTTTCTTTCTTTGTGAGTTTTGTCTGGTTTGCTGGGCATAGGCAAAGACAGTGTGAGGCATCATTATTGTATACACATGATTAAAAATGCAACTACTGCCATCCCTTCATATTTTTTTGAGGGGGGGACTGTAAAAGCAGCAACAATCAGTGGTACCGTGCATCTGACAACACAATACCTGGAACAATGAAAAGCAACAAAAAAAAGATCATCGCGATTACCCTGCTCTACTGGAGAAAGAAAAAAAAAGTAAGATCGCTGTGGGTCCATGACATCGCCAAGAAAAGGAAAAGGTACGGCTGATACAGGAGCTCCGGTTTGATGAAGTCAGATTTCAAATATACTTCATGTTGAATTATACAACTCTAGAAAATATGAAATCAGAACCACAAGCTTTTCCTCCATTTTATTTTATTTATTTATTTATTTATTTTATTTCTTCCTCGCAAAGGAGCCTCCTACTTTCCCCTGATTGGTTGCTGGTAGTCTATGTCACGACGCGGCTAAAGTTGAAAGTAGGTGTAACAGGGGAGACCTGTGCTGACTCTCTGGGCGCATTTGTAGTGCTGCGGGAAGAGGGCAGCAACCCTGCAATATCCGTCTGTCAGTCATGGCATTGACACGGAGAGCTGGGAAAGAGGGTGTGTGGGTTTTCCCCCTCTCTCAGCGGCTGAGGGGCGGGCTTTGGGGGGTTTCTGCACTAATAAAATGACATTCTAGGGTTCGCTCGGGTCTGCCCCCTCGGAGACGAAATGAGCCAGCCAGCTGGTGGAAGCTCGGCTGCTGGACCAAGCACGGCCGGAGAAAAGCGAGTGAAATAATTAAATAATTGATTAAAGAAAAACAGAAAGGAAACATTATTTTTGCAGTGGGGAAAAACTTGGGCAGACCCTATTAGTGTGTATAGGTGGAGGGAACAAATAAGTGTAAGACAGAGACCCGGGCCGTGCAGTTAGCGATGGTCTGGGTAACGCTGCCGAGTGCAGCACCTTTATTTTGTAGTTTTATTACTGTGTTTTATTTTCCCTTTTTCTTTCACCTTTTGTTTTCATTATTATTTTTGAGCACTTGCATGTGCACTGGACTCTGTACCTGAATTGGTAAACCCGTGGATCTGTTTAGTGTTGGCAGTATTCATGTCACGGACCGCAGCGTCCTCTGCGGGCTAAAATAAATAATTGTAGAAGGAACATAAAACCGGACACCTGTGTGGGGTTTCCAAATATACCTTTCTGTCCCCCGTTTGTCAAGTGAATTACCCACCACCCTTCCACACGTGGTGTCAGGAAGTGGGATTCACTGACACTGCCCACACAAAGCAGTGCTATAAAAAAAAATAAAAATAAAAAAGAGAGACAGAATGGACTCGCAGCAGTTAGCCACTTTGATGGACCTCCTGCGCCAAACCATAACAGAAGTGGTGCAGGGGGTGCCAAAGCGGCCACACTCAACCCCCTGCTACAACAGCTTACAAAAATGATGGCAGAGGATCGGTCAGACATCTACCTGGAGATGTTCGAGGCCATGGCAATCTCTGCCAGGTGGGCCCAAGCGCAGTGGGCTCGCTGCCTCCTACCACAGCTGATGGGGGAGGCACATGCGGGGGTGAGGACCCTGGATCCAGAGGCGATGATGGATACCTCACGTTAAAAGCTGCCATCCTCAACTGCGTGGGGGCGACTCCGGAGGGTTATCGACATAAATTCCAGGAGGAGAACTTCTCTGCGGAGGAATACCCCAGGACCATCGCTCACCGTCTGCAAGATTACGTCCGGGGATGGTTGAACCCAGGAGCATCCACCACTGCCAGGCTGATGGAGGTAGTGGTGGTTGATCAGTTTCTGCAATGCTTGGCTCTGTGGGTGCGACTGTGAGTGCAACAACAGGCACCTGCCACTCTGGATCGGGCGATCCAGCTGGCAGAGGAGTACCAGGCAGCAGACCCAATGCCTGCTAAGCTGCCTGGAGACAGCGCTACTCCAAAAATCACCCCCTCTACTGGCCCAGGACTGTGAGCAGTTTAAAGATTGGTTGGCTACCCTGACAGCCCCATCCTCCCTATTGGCTAAGAAAGAGGAAGTAATTGGAGAGATTTTTCCCTTTCGTCATCCAGAATGGTTTTGTCACAAATTTAAACTCTGTAAAAACTAAAAGGGAGCGTCGGATCGCTAAGAATAAGGATTGGCAATGGAGGGGTTCTGAGAAGTTTCAGGTGGGGGAGGTTGGTGAAGAGTCTGGGGGGGAGGCCGCAGAGCCAGCGCAGGGGTCTGGCTCGGCTCAGTCCTGACCCCAAGCTGGAAGTCATGGGAGCTGATTTCTTAGCTTGCTCCCATGACTTCCGACTCGAGCAAGGGTGTGACGACATGCTGGGCAGGCTCTTTGCCCAAGCAGCTGTGGTTAATGGTCGGGTGGTAGAGCCCAGAAGCACCATCACGTACCCTCACTTTGAAATTAATTGAGATCTCTTGTATCGTGTTGATAAATTATCACAGACCGGTGAAGAGCGTCACCAATTGTTCATCCCGCAGCCCTTTAAAGAGGATTTGCTGCAAATGGCTCATGCTATTCCCCTGTCTGGACATTTGGTCAGAGACAAGACCAGAGCTAGGCTTGTGTCACGGTTCTGGCTTGGCTGGGTCTGGATGTTGACGTCAAATGTTTTTGGGGAGTGTCAGAAGGCTAGCCCTAGAGCCGTCCCACGAGCCCCTTTGGTGCCCTTGCCACTCGTGGAAGCTCCGTTTGAGTGTATTGGAATGGATATAGTTGGACCGCTAGAGCGCAATGCTTCATGATAAACTCACCTATTGGTCATCTTGGATTACGCTATGCATTATCCAGAGGTCATTCCCCTCCGCTCTACAGCTGCTAAATCTGTTACCAACGAGCTAGTGAAGGTTTTCTCTCAGGTAGGGATCCCCAAAGAAATACTGACTGACCAAGGCACCAACTTTATGTCCCGGCTAGTCCGCGGAACATGTAAACTTTTGGGGATTAAGACCATTAGGACCTCGGTTTTTCACCCAGACTGATGGTCTTGTGGAGTGTTTTAATAAGACCCTCAAAAACATGTTGCGCAGATTTGACAGTGACGTGCGCTACTGGGACCACTTGATTCCTCCCCTTCTCTTTGCCATCAGAGAGGTACCTCAGGCTTCTACAGGGTTTTCATCATTCAAGCTGCTGTATGGGCGGAGACCCCGGGGTGTACTCGATATAGTCAAAGACATGTGGGAGTAATAGCAGGACAATTCGACCAATACCGTCCGGTATGTGGTGGACCTGCGCAAACAGCTTCAGTCTGTGGGGAAATGGGCGCATGATAATTTGCAGCAGGCTCAACGCAGACAGGAGACCCAATATAACAGGGGAGCCCAGTTATGCATGTTTCATCCGGGGGATAAGGTGCTTCTTTTGCTGCCCAGCTCTGAGTCTAAACTTTTGGCGAAGTGGCAAGGACCTTTTGAGGTTACACTCCGGATTGGGAAAGTGGACTATGAGATCTGCCAGCTGGAGTGACGGACAGAAAAGCACGTTTACCATGTAAATCGCTTGAAGCCCTGGTTGCAAAAGGATGCTTTGTTAGTGGCATAAGCAGATGACACCACAGACCTGGGACTTGAACTTTCTGTGTTGGCGGGAAAGGGGTCGGTACAGATTGCAGGCAATCTGACACCAATACAGAAATGTCAGGCTCGGGCGCTAGTGGCGGAATTTTCTGATGTGTTTTCTTCTGTCCCGGGGCAGACTCGAGTAGCACAACATCACATTGAAGTTGAGGCAGGGGCACCAGTTCGCCAGAGGCCATACCATATACCTGAGCGTAAAAGACAGGTAATAGATGAAAATTTATGAGATGCTCAGGCTGGGTGTAGTAGAGGAGTCCTAAAGTAACTGGAACAGTCCAATTGTTTTAGTGGATAAGCCGGAAGGGTCAACTCGATTTTGCTTTGACTCAAGGCAGATGAGTTGCTGGAGCATCTGGGCATGGCTCATTTTATGACGACACTGGATTTAACGAAGGGGTACTGGCAGATACCCCTAACCCCAGAATCCAGATCGAGAACGGCATTCTCGACTCCCTTCAGGTTGTACCAATTTAGGACCATGCCCTTTGGGTTGCATGGAGCACCAGCCACTTTCCAGCGGATGATGGATTGCATTTTGCAGCCCCATCGGCAGTACACCACTGCTTACATGGATGATGTGGTTATCTACAGTCAGGATGGGCCGACTCATCTGTGTAAGGTAGAACCAGTACTGCAATCCTTGCGGGAGTCTGGGCTCACTGCTAACCCAAAGAAATGTGCCATTGGGTAGATTGAGTCAGAGTATTTGTTGCCAGATCAGACCGCTGTTTGCTAAGGTGAAAGCCTTGGCTGACAGGCCAGTCCCTACGACCAAAACCTAGATGCGCTCTTTCTTGGGACTAGTGTTCTATTATCGGAAGTTCATCCTGAGCTTCGCCACGCTCGCTGCTCCTTTGACAGGTCTCACTCGTGAGACTGCCCCAAATACGGTTCAGTGGACGGAGCTGTGCCAGAGCGATGTTCTTGCTTTGAAACGAAGGCTGTGTAGCAAGCCAATGTTATGCAGTCCTGATTTCAGTAGGAGGTTCACCCTGCAGACGGATGATCAGAGATAGGTCTCGGGGCAGTGTTATCTCAGGAAGTGCGGGGAAGCGAGCACCTGGTGCTATATATCAGTAGGAAGCTCCTTTCCTACGAGAAAAACTACAGTACCCCAGAGAAGGAGTGTCTCGCAGTAAAATGGGCAGTCGAGTAACTCCAGTACTACCTCCTGGGGCAACACTTCACCCTGATTACAGATCATGCCCCCTTAGCATGGCTTCACCGATTGAAGGATAGCAATGCCAGGATCACGTGGTGGTACCTGGCCTTGCAGCCCTATGCCGTCAGTGTAGTCCACCAAGCAGGGAAACTGCATCAAAATGCAGATTTTTTCTCTTGGGAAGGCATGGGGGTGTAGGATTTTTGAATGGACCGGTGGTGCCATTCTGAGGGGGAGGATATGTTGTAGCAATTCACTTGCTCCATAAAGTGGGTGTAAGTTTCACCCACCTGTCCCTTTAATTAGGGTCAGTAGCCTGGCCAGGTTAAAACTCAGTTTCCCATAGTTCCTTTCTATCACCCTCTGTTCATCCTCTCCCCCCATTGGCTCATTCAGATATCCACTCCTCCAATCTCAGAGCTCCTTGGAAGCCAGTACTGGTATTAAAGCTGGCTGGCTAGGCCAGGAGAAGACTCCCTTTTCTCGTGAGGAATCCATTTTACAAATAACAGCATATTACTTAATTACAGTGTAACTTTAACTTTATTTTAGATAAATACAGGTGCATCCATTTACTCTTTTGTTAAAATCTTGTACTTTGTCTAAACTTTTCTCAAATAAGTATGTAAAAAATACAGCGAAAAAGGGGTGGGGCTTGGCTGTAGATACAGTACTAACTGTTTTTTTGAGATTCAATGCCTTTTGAACCTGTTTTACTCTGAAAAAAAAAAATTTAAACAGCCCGTGTAAAATAAACAGCGCATGTGAAAATAAATTGGACCTGATGCGCCTGACTGAATAAATGGACTGCAAAGAGTTAAAGGCAAAGTGCTATATTGTCCAGAAGGGAAGAGTTGAGAGGAAGATGAGTTTTACAGGTGTTACCTGAAGAGGTGTGTTTGGAGGAGGCGCCGGAAGGTGGTCAGGGACTGGGCAGTCCTGACATCCGTAGGAAGGCTGTTCCACCACTGTGGGGCAAGAGTGGAGAAGGAGCAGGTTCTGGAGACAGGGGAACATAGAGGATGTACAGCCAGTATTCTAGTGCAGGCAGAGCAGAGAGGTTGGGTGGGGGTGTAGGGAGAGATGAGGGTCTGAAGGAAGCTGGGTGCAATCTGGTCAAGGCATCAGTAGATGAGTACAAGAATCTTTAACTGGATGCGAGTGGTGATCGGGAGCCAGTGGAGTGAGTGGAACAGAGGAGTAGCGTGGGAGAAGTGAGGCAGAATGCCAAGCGAGCAGCAGAGTTCTGGATGAGCTGGAGCGGACATGTGGTGGATGCAGTGAGGCCAGCCAGCAGGGAGCTGCAGTAGTCTAGACGGGAGAGTATCAGGGCCTGGCCGAGGAGTTGCATGGAGTAGTTGATGAGGAAGTGTAGGATTCTTCATATGCTGTTCAGGAAGAAATGGCAGGTGTGTGCTAGAGTGGAGATGTGCTGGGAGTAGGAGAGGCAGGGGTCCAGAGTTACTCTGAGATTTTTGGCTGAGGAGGAGGGAGAGCACGTGGTAGAATTCAGAGGAATGGAGATAGAGATTAGAGGAAGGGAGAGAAGAGGAGGGGAAGAAAAGGAGTTAATATTTAGATAGTTTGAGTTTGAGGTGATGCAAATGCATCCAGGAGGAGATAGCAGACAGACATGTAGAGATACAGGATGGGGTAGTGGGGTCAGAGGGGGGGAAGAAGGGGAAGATCTGAGCATCATCAGCATAGAAATGGTTTGAGAAACCATAGGATGCGATGAGGGGGCCCACGGAGTGGGTGTATTGAAAAAATAGGAGAGGACCCAAGACTGATCCCTGGGGGACTCCTGATGAGAGAGGGTGAGGTGTAGAGGTTGAGCCACGCAAGGTTACTTTTTAGGTGCGGTTGGAGAGGTAGGAGGAGAATCAGTGCCAGAGATTCCCAGGTCAGCGAGAAAGGATTGGAGAATAGAGTGATCGACAGCATCAAAGGCAGCAGGGAGATCAAGGAGAATTAGGACAGAGGAGAAAGAGGTAGCAGGGGCAGAGTTTAACGAGTTAGTGACAGACAGGGGAGCAGTTTCACTGGAGTGAGCAGAGCGGAAACCAGATTGGAGAAGGTTATACAGGAAAGCAGAGTCCTAGTGGGGTACTGTCCGCTCGAGAGTTTTAGAGAGGAAGGGTAAGAGGGAGACAAGACAATAGTTCTAGACGAAGGTGGGGTTGAGGAAAGGTTTTTTGAGGTGGGGGTGATAGAGGCTTGTTTGAAGGGAGAGGGAAAGAGAACAGAGAGGAGAGGTGTTGCAAAGGAAGGAGATGAAGGGGAGTAGAGCATGAGAGGCAGCTTGAAAGAGGTGAGTGGGAGGGGGTCCAGGGAGCACGTGGTGGGTTTGTGACCCTGGAGGAGGGAGAAGAGATCAGAGTCTGGAAGGGGAATGAAGGAGGAAAAGGAGAGAGTGTTACTAGAGGAGACAGAGGGTGTTGCGGTTGGAGCAGAAGGGGGTGGGGGGGAGGTAGAGGTGTTAAAGAATTTGCCGATATCAGAAATTTTAGAGGAGAAGAAAGAGACAAAGTCATCAGAGGAGATAGCAGAAGGGGGGAGGGTTGAGGAAGGAGGAGAAGGTAGAGAATAGTTTTTGGGGGTTGTTAGTGGAGGATTGGATAATAGATTGCAAATAGGAAAGTTTAGAAGAGGAGAGAGTAGAGGGAGTTTGGTTCTCTTACATTTCTTTTCAGCAAAGCACAGTTTGATTATTGCTGAGCAGAGCACAGAGGAGAAGCGGGGTTGGGGAGGAGGGGGATGGGCAGGTTAGGGGACAGAGGAAGTCGACGGAGAAGGTGAGGGAGGAGAAGGTAGAGGTAGCAGAGTCCACAGAAAGTTGGGAGAAGGAGTCAATAGGAGGGCGGTGAGAAAGAGTGTTGGAGGCAAGGACAGAGGGGGAGAGAGAGCGGAGGTTATGGAGGGAGGTGACAGTGGGGGTAGGTGGAGTAGGGAGAGAGGGGAGAGAAAGAAAAATAGATGAAATAGTGATTAGAGAGGTCCAGAGGGGTGACAGAGATTGTGGAGAGGTAGCAGGCCCTGGAGAAGATGAGGTCTAGTTGATGTCCAGCTTTGTAGATAGGAGGGGATGGAGAGAGAAAAAAGTTGAAGGAGTGAAGGAGAGGAAGGAATCTGGCAGAGTGGGTGGGGTTGGAGAGATGGATATTGAAATCACCTAACAGGACAGTTGGGTTAGACAGAGAGGGGAGGGAGGAGAGGAGATAGTCGAGTTCATCGAGAAAGTGAGCGAGAGGTCCAATTAGCAGGAGCTGACAGGGAGAGGTTAGTTGGACAGTGTGAAATTCAAAGGTGTTAACAGAGAGTGAGGAGAGGTCAGAGGGGACAGAAAAGAGTAAGGTGAGAGAGAGGAGAAGACCAGTCCGACCTTCCCATCCAGTGAGACACGTAGTATGGGACAGGACGTAGAGAGAGGACAGGGCAGCAGGAGTTACAGTGTTATCAGGAGAGAGCTAGGTTTCAGTTACAGCAAAAGGAAATCAAGAGAGAGGTGGGAGGCAAAGGCAGAGATTAAATCAGCTTTGTTAGCAGAAGAATGACAGTTCCAGAGGGAACCAGAGAGTTCGGGAGGGGAGAGAGTGCAAAGGGGGAGAAGCAGAGGGATGAGGTTAGAGGGGTTAGGGGTGCAGCAGGGGAGAGAGGACAGAGGATGGGAGCAAGAGGACAGAACAGGTTTGTGAGAGACAGTCAAAGTCAGACAAGTGAGACAGAGAGGTGCAATAGTAGTGGGAAGGTACAGATCTGCCTAGTAGTTGGCGTCTTCCAGAGCACTGCTATGTTTGGATTTTCTCCAACAGCCTCTCCTAGCACCTTCACTTTGCAATGGAACTGGTTAACAGCTGCTAAACTGCACTAAGACAATACTTAAGCAATACAATAGTATCAGTGCACTTCAATGGGATCACACAACTACAAAGCTGTGGGGAAACCAATCAAATTGCAAATCAATATATATTCAATTTAACCTCACTCACCTGGTACGAATCACAACAGTGGATCATCCAATTAAAACACCACCTTAATAATGTTACTTAAATATAGCGAATGTAAAGAGTTGGAGTGAGGGCTCTAGTTGTCAATGGGAGATATTTGGAAAAGCGAAAGGTCCTCTCTCTACCTGTCCTCGCGCAGACTGCCCTTGGACTTGTGGCCCTTAGACTGGCTGGCGTTCTAAGACACTAATTGCCAATGTATTCTATCCTTACAACATAGAATCAAAATTGCCACTGATCAACACAAAAAAGTCCATAATGTCAAAGTGAAAAATAAAATCTACAAATTGTTCTAAATTAATTACAAATACAAAACAGAAAATAACTGGGTTTGTGCAAAACGACAAACAAACAAAACAAACAGCTCTGGCTGGTTAGTATTTTTAGCATAGGGGGCCATACTGATGTAACTGCTTTCCCTTTTACTACCAAACTCCTCCCTGTAATCAGCCCGGCACCACAGTCTATCCAATCGCTAATCGTTGTTTAGTAAATTTGCAGCTACGCACTCTCCCCAAGACGGCCAACTTCCGGTTGCCACCTACCGTCGAGTCAGACAATCTAGAAGAATGCATACAATCCCCCTTACACAGTGCCCTTTCTGGTTATAAGGGGGATTTGCAGCTCAGAGTCCTCTCTCTGTCACACATCTAAATCCTTAGAGTGATGCCAAAGGAATTCTCGGGTAACTCTTCATCCCTTAATGGACCCTCCTCCCATGAAAAAAAACAGCATTTTGATGCTCCTTATCTGCATGATGCTTCACTTGGTAGTGGATGGGTTGCAGCGCAAGACACTATTGAGTTATCCGGGCGTTAGTGTCCCTCATCGTATGTAACCACCTTAAAGGTGCATGGTCAGTGACAAAAAAGAGATGGAACGTCCCGATAACAGTGAAAAGTGTGAATAGCCGATTTGATGGCTAGACACTTCTCAATGAGGTGTATTTCCCTGGGAGCCATTTTTTAATCATAAAAATGATAGGATGTTCTACTCTGTCAACTTCTTGGGCCAGGACTGCCCCCAGACCAATATGGGTGGCATCAGACTGGAGAATGAACTCTTTACTGAAATCTGGTAAAATGAGGCCTGGTATAGTTTCCTTTAAATCATATCAAAGCCCCCCTGACACCCCCATGTCCACTAAACAACTTTTGGAGCAGTCGTCTTGGTGAGATTCACCAGGAGAGTAACTATAGTGGCGCACTCTGGGATAAAGCAGCGATAATAGCCCACTAACCCCAGTAGTTATCTTACCTGAGACTTGGTCTTCAGGGCCTCTGTCTCTATCAAAGCCTGGACTTTAGAGGAAACTGGCTTTACAAGACTATAACCCATGATATTGGGTTTCTTGTTTTCCAAATGCACACTTACCCAGATTAGCCATCCTATTATTAGACTTTCAGCCAGGATAGCTGAAAGTTTAATAATATGCTCTGTACAGGTTGAGCTAAAAATTACGATGTCATCAATCTATGCAGTGGCATATTGATGATAGGGAGGCAGGACTTGGTTTATCAGTCTCTGAAAGGTGGCTGGGGCTCCATGCAACCAGAAGGGCATGGTCTGGAAATTGAACAAGCCATCTGAGTAGAGAAAACAGTTTTCTCTTGTGAACTCTGAGTGAGTGGAATTTGCCAGTATCCCTTCATCAGATCCAAGGTCTAGTTTAACTGCACCTTTCCCAGTCCATTCGGGGCATGGGATATGCATCAAACTTGGAGATGGCATTGACCTTTTTAAAGTCCACATAGAACCAAATGGAGTAGTCCTTCTTGGGCACCATCACAACTGGACTGCACCACTCGCTCCGGGAAGGCTCAGTGACTCCAAACACAAGCATAACACCCACCTTCTTGCTGACATGGCCCCTGTGGCTTTCTGGGATCTGGTATGGTTGCTCCTGAACCTTAATATGTTCTGGAGTGATTATAGTCCACAAACCTTTTCACCAACTTTTGGAGCTCACACTTCTGATTATGAAGTACATGTTCCCCCATCGGAATGTTAACTGTATCTGGTGTATTGACAATGGGACCAAAATCCTCTTCTATACTGTTATTGGCATAAACAGGTCCTCCCTTTCTTTCCAAGTTTCATTTCGGTGATCAGGTTGTCTAATTTCATAATATACTTTACCAATCCCATGTATCACCTCATATGGTGCCTAACATTTAGCATACACTTTAGATTCTGAAGTGGGAAGTAGCAACGGTACTTTGTCTTCTGGTAGAAAAGTCAGAATCTGTGCTTGTTTGTTGTACTGTTTTCTTGACGGTGCTGAGCCAATTTTAAATTCTCATGTCTGCCAAATGACCAACCAATTCCAGGTGGTCTTTTAACATTATTACATATTTGACCACATTTTTAGTTTGGTCTTCCCATCCTTCTTTCACAAGATCAACAATACCTTGGGGTTGCCTCCCGTATAGCAGTTCAAAGGGAGAAAACCTAGTCATACTCTGAGACACCTTTCTCACTGCAAGCATTGGGTAGGGAAGGAGTTTAGCCCAATGTTTCTGCTCTTGGTTGACAAACAGCCTTTTTCAACGTCTGATTAAAGCACTCCACCAGTCCGTCTGTCTGTGTGTGATAAATGGTGGTGTGATGAGTCAAAGGGTTTTCGGTCTGTGATTCAGCCTCCCGACAGTAGATGGCATCAAACCAACTCGGGACTTCCCTTACCAAGATCTCGTGACCATGGCAAAAGTCATCTTTTGAGGGGCGGCACCTTGGTGAGGGGCGGAAGTACGAGTATGTAAATTCCAGCCACTGGAGTCAAGTGAAGGATAAGGACACTTGTCAGTTGGGGATTGGTGTTCCACTGACTACAGAGGCGGGACATTACATACTAAAGGGAACGTACTACTGTGTTCGGGGTTGGTCCGAAAGTAAAATAGGAGGAGTAACGGGTGGAGGGAGAGACTGGTTTGGTGCAGCGGGATTTTTAAAACAAAAAACACTAACATTTCTTTTGTCTTTTTTTTGTTTATGTATGGGTCGCCACGAAGACAATTAAAGACGAGTCATCACGGTTTGTTTTGGATTTCACCCCTGCACTCCTTCCCTCACACCATTTTGTTTTCTTTTGTTATTTAATCATTTTGTTGTGTATAGAGAATAAAAATAAATTATTTTATTTCTGTACACATAAATTACTGTCTGGACATTCCATTTAATACACTCTCGCCTCACAGGTGGTCTGAATGGACCGAATTTGTAATAATTTATACAGTTACTTTAAACATTGGGACATGAAATTCGTTCCTTGATAAGTCAGGATTTTTGCAATTGCTAATGCACTAGTGGATCACAATGGTACTGCCTCTGGATATCTAGTCGCGTAGTCCACCACTACCAAAATATGTGTATATCCAGAGTCAGGCGAGCTCAGAGGACTCACTATGTATATTGCAGTTCTCTCACAGGGGACATTAACCAGAGGCTGTGTGACCAGCGTGTCCGAGTGAACCTGCCCAGGCACCACTTGTTGACATTCCGGCACATATCTTCCCAGCTCAGTAAAAACTCCCATCAAATAAAATCAAGCCAATAGTCGTTCCAGAGTCTTTTCGCTACCTAGATGTCCTGAACAAGTGATATTGTTCCCAGAGGTTAGCCATCGTAGGATCATTGTTTTTGTTTCCATGCTAGGTCAACATCCCGGTCCCAGAATTTCTGTATATTGAGCTGGCCTATCATAGCTTCAGCACTGGGGGTCTCGATAACCTGCCCCCACAGGTCACACTGTATCCCAATTCTATTTCCCTGCTGGTTGTTAGACATTGAGGATTCTCCCACCAAACCTTAACCTAGTCTCATTGACATTCTCTCTCATTGTTCCGGCTGTGACTATCTTTTTATTTTTTTGGGGTGGAACCTGGGGTGGAAGAAATCAGCTTGCAGCTGGAAGATTTTACCAATTGTCTGGGACACTGTAGTCGTTTTGGTCACAGCCAACAGTCCAGGCTGCTGCAAAACGAGCTTCACAGCAGGTCCAGGAGATCGGGGGAGATGCTACGGGAGCTAGAGTCCGCTACTGAAGGGTTAACCAGACGAACCTATGCCCACATGCCATGGGAGGTGCAGGAAGAGCTTGCCAGGGACCAATTCCTGGATGCCTTGGGAACCTGGGAGCTGCACATGCAGATCCACCTGGCTTGCCCTCAGACACTGTGGGATGGACTGTACAGCGAGAGACCGACCCACAGTGCCACAAGATCAGCTGTGTGAAGGGAAACCCAACAGCGGCGCACCTACACCACTCTGGCTCCCCGAAGTCATCATCCTCATGCAGGCGCTTACCACTAGTGGCTGACACAGCTCCAGCTCTCTGTCAGCTGCGGCCAGCCTAGTCACCTGCAGGCACAGTGTCCTGCAGCAGCCTCCCCACCATGGGTCCCCGGGCCACACCAGCCATTGGGAAACTACTCGTAGGTCTGCATAGATAAACGACTGCTGACCCAGCTACAGCACACCTCAGAAGCAGCTGACAGCAGGCCTGCATGCTACACCCAGATACCGCAGCCAGGAGGGGCACAACCGCACAGCCAGGGGAACAGAAACTGCCAGGGGAACTGAAACACACCCACACCCTGTACTAGCCAACTGAGCATGGCAATGGTTGTAGGCAGGATGATGGTGGGGGACTTCTGTCACATCTTGGACAACATAGAGTCAAGCGTTATACTCCTGATATCAACCAGGAGCCAACCACCTCACAGTAACTGGGGGCCTGTCACCCATGCAAGGGAAGGGGCTCATGCATATACAGCTCGGAGACTGCATGATGCACCGTGAGGTATGTGTAGCCGCAACCCCTGCTTCCTCGACTTGGATTTAATATGACAGACAGGGAGTCACCTGGACCTACAGAGGGGGCTTCTTCAACTCCGTGGGGGCCCAACCCTTCCACTAACTATTCCGGAGGAACCAACCAACCCCCCTGGCAGTCCAGTGCTGGGCGGGAACCCACCTCCCAGTGTGTTACTATGCCGGCTGAAGGGCCTGGCTCCTGCGGTGGTCAGACCAGGGACCAGTCAACTCCCCAGAGTGGCCCTGCAGAGGCCGGTGAACTCCACCACCACCTGCCTCCAGTTGCCAGCCAAATCCATCGGGACTGAAGCCACAAAAGCGCACCATCGCCTATGGCCTGCAGATGAGCCTGGCTTTGCTGGTGGACAAAGCAGGGGGACCCACAAACCCTCCCCAACCATCAACAGCCTGTGATCAGCCAGACCCGGGCCAGCGACCTGCCAACCTGCCAGCCCGGCCGTACTACAGCAGCCCGCCAGCCAAGCAATCACTCCAGCAGGAGTGAGTATAGACTGAGCCGCAGCTGTGAGGGGCTTAGCCTGGAGCAGCAGGGCTGACTGTCGGACCATTCCAGAGGGAGTGGGCCGGACTCACCTGGTGCAGCATGAGAGCAATACCGGGGATGCAGTACCAGTCAAGCTGTGACTCTGACGACTACCAATGGCCCAGCAAGAAGCAGCAGAGAAGATCCTGAGGGAGATGCGAGAAGAAGAACTCATTGAACCGTCAGACCACCCCTGGCTGCACCCATCCTCATGGTTCCAAAGAAGTATGAAGAGTGTCGTTTTTGTATGGATTACCAACGACTGAATAAGGTCGCCCATAAGAAGTCCTACCCCTGCCACCCATCAACTAGTCCTTGGACCTGATAGCTAACTCTTGGTGTTTCAGATTGCTGGACCTCAAGAGCAAGTACTAGCAGGTGTAGCTCACCCCAGAAGCCTTGCCCAAAACTGCCTTCTTCACCAGCCAAGGGCTATGACAGTTCAGGGTAATGCTGTTCGGACTATGCAACACTCCTGCAATGTTTGAATGGCTGATGGAGAAAGCACTGAGCGAAGTCCCACCACAGCACTGCCTGGTCTACCTTGATGACTTGATGGTGCATGGACCAACCTTTGAGGAAGCTCTGCGGTCCCTGCATGAAAAGCTATAGCCCCTGGAGACAGCTGGTTTTAAGCTTCACCCGGACAAGTGTCGGCTGATGCAGTGTGAGGTCAACTTCCTGGGTATCCGCACAGAGCCTGAAAAGATCAGCGCCAGCTGTGAGGGTCTCTGGGGCTCACATCATACTACCACCGCTTTGTCGTCCGCTTTGCCAGTGTCACTGCCCCCCTAAACGTTGCTATGGAAGGGCTAACAGTTCCTGTGGACTGAGGCCTGTCAGGTTGCCTTTGACGGCCTGTGAAATGAATACAACTGAGAAAAATACCAAGTGCAAGACAAAATGGGCTATAAAAGTTTTATGTGACTGAAAATAACATTGACAATGATTTAAAAACAAAATGTCACAACAGCAGCAGCAGCAGCTCTGTCTGCTGAACAAACCCCATACATACATGTTGAAACAATGAATGGCATCCGGTTCAATATCTACAAAGAATAAACAAGAAACTATTATTTATCCCCCAAAAAGAAAATATTATACAAAATGGTTTAAAATCAAATGTTTTATTGTTAAGCTCACAATTTTACTTACTGTGAAACTACTTTAAAAAAAAAAAAAAAAAAAAAAAAAAAGTTTAGTCTTCTTAATTTCCAACAACAACACACTCATAGACCCGTTTGATAATAGAAATAGTACACTCCAGGGTCTGTGTGTTATCGTGGCTTTGTCTTGTGCCTCACAATGCACCCGAGGTGTGGTGATACTTCATGTCCTGTCGTGTATTATTGTTTAATTAACATACTGAGGCCCAAGTTTACAAAGAGTAAAAACCAACTGCAAAAAGCCACTTAATGTGCGTGTTCAGTACGGCCGCACTCAGCATCAAAATAATTACCTATTTTATAAGACTAATTAGGTGAAGCAGGCGATTCCGAAATCAACCAATTTAAATACCCCTCACCGCAATTAGCGATGGAGAATTACACAACTCTCATAATAAATAGTGGGTTTGGGTCAAGCCTGCGTGTGTAAGCTACACATTCCAAAAGAAAATGAATGGCATACAAAGACCTCAGCCTGGTACTAGCCATGGTGATCAGGATGCTCAGAAGCAAAAACTGAAATTTACTAACATGGAATTGGAGATTTTGCTACAAGCAGTACTTGTAACACATGAAGATGTGTTACAAGCTCGAAATACATTACCAGGATGTGTGGTGATTTCTTAATAAACAAATGTATCCAGTTGCTGTGTCGCACATTAGCTCAACTTCTTATTTCCTATAGAATAATTCCAGGCATGTAGACTTTTCAAACTTCAGAAACAAAACGCTTTATTTACTTACATCCATGGCAGTCAAATAGGTGGAAATCCTTCCATTGTACAGCAATGTGTTCAACAACAATAATTCCATACAGCTTCATACGAACAGTCTTCAGTTTAACTACGACTCATATCTTCTTAAATTATAATGCAGTTACAACTCTCCTATTTATTATGTATGTCTGTATTTTTTATTTTTTTTTACCGTTGTCTTTCAAACTCGAATATAACAATACTGCCTGAACCAGTATTGTTAAATACCAGAATGCCATATAACAAAAAATAAATTGTGTAGGCATTACTAAAATAATGGTGGAGGTGGAGCCCTCATTGTATTAGATGCATATGAGACTTTATCTTTAGTGCACCTCTAATAGCGTTCCATCTTTTCTTAAGAACATAAGAACATAAGAAAGTTTACAAACGAGAGGAGGCCATTTGGCCCATCTTGCTCGTTTGGTTGTTAGTAGCTTATTGATCCCAAAATCTCATCAAGCAGCTTCTTGAAGGATCCCAGGGTGTCAGCTTCAACAACATTACTGGGGAGTTGATTCCAGACCCTCACAATTCTCTGTGTAAAAAAGTGCCTCCTATTTTCTCTTCTGAATGCCCCTTTGTCTAATCTCCATTTGTGACCCCTGGTCCTTGTTTCTTTTTTCAGGCTGAAAAAGTCCCTTGGGTCAACACTGTCAATACCTTTTAGAATTTTGAATGCTTGAATTAGGTCGCCATGTAGTCTTCTTTGTTCAAGACTGAACAGATTCAATTCTTTTAGCCTGTCTGCATATGACATGCTTTTTAAGCCCAGAATAATTCTGGTCGCTCTTCTTTGCACTCTTTCTAGAGCAGCAATATCTTTTTTTATAGCGAGGTGACCAGAACTGCACACAATATTCAAGATGAGGTCTTACTAGTGCATTGTACAGTTTTAACATTACTTCCCTTGATTTAAATTTAACACTTTTCACAATGTATCCGAGCATCTTGTTAGCCTTTTTTATAGCTTCCCCACATTGTCTAGATGAAGACATTTCTGAGTCAACAAAAACTCCTAGGTCTTTTTCATAGATTCCTTCTCCAATTTTAGTATCTCCCATATGATATTTATAATGTACATTTTTATTTCCTGCATGCAGTACCTTACACTTTTCTCTATTAAATGTCATTTGCCATGTGTCTGCCCAGTTCTGAATCTTGTCTAGATCATTTTGAATGACTTTTGCTGCTGCAACAGTGTTTGCCACTCCTCCTACTTTTGTGTCGTCTGCAAATTTAACAAGTTTGCTTACTATACCAGAATCTAAAAATTTATGTAGATTAGGAATAGCAGAGGACCTAATACTGATCCCTGTGGTACACCGCTGGTTACCACATTACATTCTGAGGTTTTTCCTCTAATCAGTACTTTCTGTTTTCTACATGTTAACCACTCCCTAATCCATGTACATGTATTTCCTTGAATCCCAACTGCGTTCAGTTTGAGAATTAATCTTTTGTGTGGGACTTTGTCAAAAGCTTTCTGGAAATCTAAATAAACCATGTCATATGCTTTGCAATTATCCATTATCGATGTTGCATCCTCAAAAAAATCAAGCAAGTTAGTTAGACACGATCTCCCTTTCCTAAAACCATGTTGACTGTCTCCCAGGATCCTGTTACCATATAGGTAATTTTCCATTTTGGATCTTATTATAGTTTCCATAAGTTTGCATATAATAGAAGTCAGGCTTACTGGTCTGTATTTACCTGGTTCCGTTTTGTTTTCCTTTTTGTGGATTGGTATTACGTTTGCAATTTTCCAGTCTGTCGGTACCACCACTGTGTCAAGAGACTGCTGCATGATCTTGGTTAGCGGTTTGTAAATTACTTCTTTCATTTCTTTGAGTACTACTGGGAGGATCTCATCTGGCCCAGGGGATTTGTTTATTTTAAGAGCTCCTAGTCCCTTTAACACTTCTGCCTCAGTTATGCTAAAGTTATTTAAAACTGGATAGGAAATGGATGACATGTGGGGCATGTTGTCAGTATCTTCCTTTGTAAAAACTTGTGAAAAGTAATCATTTAATATATTTGCTATTTTTTGTTCTTCATCTACGATTTTGCCATTTGTATCTCTTAAACATTTAATCTCCTCTTTGAATGTTCGCTTGCTGTTGTAATATTGGAAAAACATTTTGGAATTGGTTTTAGCTCCCTTAGCAATGTTCATTTCTATTTCTCTCTTGGCCTTTCTAACTTCCTTTTTGACTTGTGTTTGCAGTTCCGTGTACTCTTTCTGCGTACTTTCTTTTTGGTCCTTTTTTAATGCTCTGTAAAGTGCCTTTTTTGCTCAATATTTTTTTTAATTGATCTATTAAACCATTTTGGCAATTTAGTTTTACATTTAGATTTGTCTACTTTAGGGATATAATTGTTTTGCGCCTCTAGTACTACATTTTTGAAGAACAACCATCCTTCTTCTGTGGGTGTTTTCTCTATTTTACTCCAATCTACTTCTGTTAGTCTTTGTTTCATACCTTCATAGTTTGCTTTTCTAAAATTGTAAACCTTAGCTTTAGTCATTACTTTTGGGGTTTTAAAAAACACTTCAAATGAGACCATGTTGTGGTCTGAGTTTGCCAGTGGTTCTCTGACCTCTGTTTTAGTTATTCTATCTTCGTTATTTGAAAAGACTAAATCAAGGCATGCCTCCCCTCTAGTCGGTGCCTTGACAAATTGTGTTAGGAAGCAGTCATTTGTCATTTCCACCATTTCTATTTCATCCTTCGCGCTACCCACCGGGTTTTCCCATTTTATTTGGGGGAAGTTGAAATCCCCCATTAGTATGGCTTCTCCTTTGCTACACGCATTTCTAATGTCATTGTATAACAGATTATTTTGCTCACCGTCTGAATCTGGCGGTCTATAGCATGCTCCTATTATTATGCCTTTTGAATTTTTGTCCGTTATTCTGACCCATATTGATTCGGTTTTATTTTCTTTGTCCAGGTTTAACACCTGGGCTTCAAGACTGTTTCTTATGTATAGCGCTACCCCTCCTCCTCTTCTGTCCTGCCTGTCTTTCCTATACAGTGTATACCCACAAATATTATATTCGTCCCCATCACTCTCAGACAACCAAGTTTCTGTAACACCTATCACATCATAGTTACCTGTTAGTGCAGTAGCGAAGTTCTAGAATTTTGTTTCTGATACTTCTAGCATTTAGATAAATACATTTAATGGTTGTCTTACCTGAGTTGTTGTTCTTGTTTTGATGCGGTCTCCCTTCTGTTTTTTTGTTGATTTCTCCCCCCTTCCTTTCTAGTTTAAATGCTTCTGAACCTGCTCGAGGATCTTTTCTCCGAGTAGACTAGTTCCCTTGTTATTTAAATGCAGTCCATCCCGTCTATACAGATAGTCCTCGTTGTAGAATGTGGTCCAATGATCAAGATAGGTGAAGCCTTCCCGTGTGCACCACGTCTTCAGCCATGCGTTTTGATTAATTATTTCCAGCTGTCCATATGGTCCTTTGCAAGGTGCCGGTAGTATACCAGAAAATACCACAGTTTTGGTTTTCTCTTTTAATTTCCTTCCTAGCTCTCTGAATTTGTTTTGCAGGGATTTTGGTCTGTCTCTTCCAATGTTGTTTGTACCGATGTGGACGACTACTACCGGGTCGTCTCCTGTTCGTTCTAGGAGCCTGTCCACGTTCTCAGTGATGTGCTTGACCGAGGCTCCCGGAAGGCAGCACACTGTTGTAGTAAGGGGGTCCAAACTGCGAATTGAACTTGCTGTGTTTCTCAATATGGAGTCCCCAACAATCATGACCTCCCTTCTTTTTGCTGTCTGGTCACCACTGTCAATGGGATCCTAGATGTTGTTCCTTTCATTCTCTTGTTGTTGTTTCTGCTCATCAAAATTCTGAAGTGACTCAAAACTGTTGGTTGTTTTGATTTCTGGTGGTTGTGTTTGACGAAGTTTCTTTTTTTCCCTGCTTCTGCCTACCTGAATCCAGCTGTTCTGACCTTCTATCTCCCTGGTGGCTTTCAGTCTGTTAGGGGTGATGCAGACTTCCATGAATTGTGGGTGTGCCAGTTCCTCAAGATCCTGTTGCTGTCTCACTTCTTCCAGCTCCATTTCTAGCATACCTACTAGTTTATGCAAATCCTGGATCGCGCGGCACTTTACGTACACTCCGTTTAGCTCCGCTGGGTTTTCTCGGATTTCCCACATCAAGCAGGTGTCACAGATTATTGGCTTGAAGGCCATGTTGAGGGTTTTTTTTTTTAAGTTTAGTTTCTTCTGCAGCCGTCAACCTGCTTTCAAACTGCTTCTAAACTGCTCTGTACTTTTCCACGCCTGCACCTCTCCCACTCGCTGTCGCTGGGAAGACTGCCTCGTTTAACTGCGTTGTTCTGCTGTGCTGTTGGCTCCTCCCCTCGCCCGTGTCTCAAAACGGCACTGAATATGAATCAGCTGCTCTGAGTTTCAGCTTGTTTGTTATCAGAAAAACACACGCGGCTGTTTGACTTTGAGCTGCTGCTGTGTTTCCCCAATGTCCTCTGTTTTCTGATTAAAGCAATTCAAGATGCAATTTCTCCTTTCTGCTTCTAAACTGCTCTGTACTTTTCCACGCCTGTACTTCTCCCACTCGTTGTCGCTGGGAAGACTTAATCTCCTAATCTCTTAATCTCCTCCATTGTTCTTATAATAATGTCTACACTCCAGAATTAAAGGCTCTCGTTAGAACCTTGCTTTGCCTCTGTGGGGGGCCTTTTTGGTGCTTGTGACAGGATGACGTCGAGTGGTGACATCAGGCCAGAATGAAGAAGCACATAAAGGCAAGTAATGCAGTTGAAAAAGACGCAGCATGCACAGTTTATTAAATACAAAAATAAATAAAATATTTAAACAAACAAAAAGACACTGCTCACAGAGCCAAATAAAAAGGTTTAACAAAAACAAATCACGAACACAAAATATGGTCAGGCTGGGCAATAGCCTTCACTGATCTTTATTATTTTTAAGTTTCTCTCTTCTCTCTCCACTCTCTCCACTCTCGCTCTGCCTCTGAACTCCCAGTGCAGAGAGCTGTGGGTTTATATACAGGTGGCCATCTCTCGATGAGAAATAAATTAAACAATTAATTAATATGGAGATGGCCACCTTCTGCACAAGGTTTTTAATTGTGGTTGGGACTTTCCATCCACACTACAAAACACAAAAACAAAACCGCAATATTCCCGTAATATTTACACATAAAAAAACAATAAACAAAACACACGGTAGTTCCCTTTCAAGTCGAAAATAACACTTTTCTCCCCTCGCAGTGTACGCCCTCGCCGATCACGGTCTCACCCCGCGTCACCCCATAGGGAAAGCTTTCGTTCCCCTCGTCGGGACAGGCATTATAGGGACAAGTCAGACGTGGCAGAGCTCACATCAAAAAATGTCCCAGTTTATAGACGTGATGATGGGTCAGCAATCGCTGCTCATGTCATTGACTAACATGGTGCCGCGATGCACAGGTCAGGCCGACTCCGGTGTTTCCGCTACAGCCTCTGGCCGCCCCGATCATCCAACAACCCCAAGAGGTGTGGGACGCAGATGCTGTATCTAGGGATGCTTCAGAAGGGAAGCCTCTCCTTGAGGAGGACAGCTTGGAAGCTGAACTAACCTCCCAGTACCCAGAGCAAGACACTGAGTCGAAAGTGCTGGACACCAATGATCCCTTGTGGTCACTGGTGGAGTGAGCAACTCGCCACCTGGGGATTCAATGGCCAGCCTTGGAATTGCCTCTGCGGTCACTGTTTGATTCGCCGTCTGTACGGTCTCCACAGCCCAGGACACTCCCAGCTTCTCCTGATTTTATAAAGGAGGTACAATCCACCTGGGGATCACCAGCCTCTTCACCGGCAACTTTGCAGAAGGCTTCCGTGTTTGCCATGCAGGGAGCGAGTGAGGTTGGACTGGCGTCCTTCCCATTAGTTGATGCTGCCTTTGCAGCCCTGGTTAAAGCGGAGACGCTTTTGGGCCTAACTAAAGACACTGTATGTCCTAACAGACCGTGCAGGACCACGGAGGTTCATTTAAAGAAAGGCTCTTCAGTGGCTACAGAGGCAGTTAGGTTGTCCAAAGTGGCCAGCCTCCTTTCAGTCTACCAGGCTTCACTGGTGAAAGATCTCCCTGAGCACCTATCAGTGTTTCTGAGGACAGAATTGCCATTGATTGCTTAATTCCTGGTTAAGATAGCCCAGCTCAATGCACAGGCTCAAGGCAGAAGTATTGCATCTCTGGTAATTGCCAGAAGGCAGCTCTGGCTCTTGCAGGCGAGAGTTCAAGAGCCTGACAAGGCCCCATTATTAGATGCTCCCATTACACCGGGGCACACGTTTAGCCCAGCGGTTGATTAAATGTTGTAGCGATCTGCTAAAGCCTGGGAGGAATCTCAGCAGATCTCCAAGATGTGGCCGCTTAAGCCTTTCCAGCCAAAGCGCCAACAGGAGCACCAGCGGCGTAGAACACCACCGCAGCACATGCCGACGCTACGAGGTGCTAAGACCTTGCCGTCCACTATAGCAGCGCGCGGGCCAGCATCCATTTGCTGGACCACAGCGCGCAGGGTGGCGCCCTTGAGGAGGTGGCAGGCCATGCCCTTGTGGCTCTGGCCAGCCCTCTCGTGAAAGAGTGCGGCCGAAACAGCCCTGAAATCTTCAGGCAGCTGTTGACCCACCCCTACACTGTCCCACAGGTCCAGTTCTGGCAACAATGCACCGACGACATCTGGGTGCGCAAAACTATTTCCACCAGGTATGCCCTTCAATTCCGGTTAAAACCTCCCCCCTTCCAGGGTGTAGTAAAGGACTCGGTTCAGTCTACAGCTCTGAATGTGGAAATACAGGCATTGCTCAGGAAGTGTGCCATTCAACAAGTAGATTTTAGATCTGTGAGTATTGAACAAATACCTGCAGGTGTTATCATTCAGGATGATTATGCACAGGCATGTCATCTAGTCTGTTCGACACGGCGACTGGTTCACCACTGTGGAACTGACAGATGCGTACATTCATGTTCCTATCTGCTTGGGTCACAGGAAGTATCTGCGTTTCGCATTTCAGAGCAGGGTGTACGAGTTTTGTGTCCTCCCATTCAGCCAGTCACTAGCTCCTCGAACCTTTTCGAAATGTATGGATGCTATTCTAGCTCCCTTGCGAGCTCAAGGTGTCCGACTGCTGAACTATCTGGACGACTGGCTCATCTGCGCGCAGTCGAAGGAGCAGTTGGCACAGCACACAGTGATGGTTACAGACCATCTTCAGCGGCTAGGTCTGAAGATCAATTCAGAAAAGAGCTGCATCGTGCCAAGCCAACAGACCGAATTCTTGGGTCTACATCTGGACTCCATGGAAGCGACCCTGTCGACACAAAGAGTTGCCTCGCTGGAGCGGTGTCTCTCCCTGTTCAGGTTGAGAGAAACAATTAGCATGGAGCTGTGTCAGCGCATGCTGGGGCTAATGGCTGCCGCCTCACAAGCCCTTCCTTTGGGCTTATTACACCAGAGACCCCTACAGGCCTGGTTCAATGCCTTCACGTTATATCCGCGGAGAGACAAACATAGCAGGTTGACGGTATCCCAAACCTGCTGGAAAGCACTACGCTGGTGGAAAGTTCTGTCAAACATCCGCCAGGGCGTGCGCTTGGGTCCCATCTTCCGAAGGGAGGTTATCATGACTGACGCTTCCAACCTAGGTTGGGGAACAGTCTGGAACGGCTCAGGGACCCGCGGAGTGTGGTCAGGACCCTAGAGGTCAATGCTGTGGAACTAAGAGCAGTGGACTTCGCCCTTCGGCATTTTGTGCCAGTGCTTCTAAACAAGCACGTGTTGGTGCGGTCAGTCAACACCACGGTTGTGGCGTATATCAACCACCAGGGCGGCCTACGGTCCCCTCGCCTTCACCTGATGATAGCATGGCTGTTGCTATGGGCACAGCCGCGTTTGACCTCTCTGCACGCGGTTCACCTACCGGGCAGAGTCAATTAAGCAGTGGATCTCCTATCCAGACAAGGCCCTCTTGCAGGGGAATGGCGTCTCCACCCTCAGGTGGTAAAGCACGTCTGGGAATGGTTCGGCATAGCGCAAGTAGATTTCTTCGCTTCGCGAGAGACCACGCACTGCCCCCTATGGTTCCCAGTGAGGGACCTCGACAGCCCCCTAAGAATCGAAGCACTGGCTCACGAATGGTCACCAGGGCTCCTATATGCGTTTCCACCGATTCCGATGCTCCCCGCCTTCTTAGAGAAGGTCAGGGTAGAGCAAGCGACAGTGATCCTGGTCACTACTCGGTGGCCTCGGAGGATATGATTTCCGAGCTTGGTGCAGTTGCTGCATGGTAAACTGCCAGAGCTTCCCCTGTCAGCAGACCTATTGTTCCAGGCCGAAGGATGGCTTTGGCACCTGAACCCCAAGCTCGTGCAGCTATGGGCTTGGCCCCTGAACGGGAGCGCCTGTCAGCCTTAGGGCTCTCGACGGTGATGATTTTGACCATTCAGATCGCTAGAGCACCCTCTACTAGGTCGCAGTACACGTACAAGAAGCAATTGTTCCAAGATTGGTGTCTGGCGAGGGGCCCTGACCCAATATCTTGTCTTATGGCAGTGATATTACAATTTCTACAGAAACTGTTAGATGACGGGAAATCTCCCTCTACACTTAAAGTGTATTTAGCTGCCATATCAGCTTGCCATGTACGCATTGACAGGTTATCACCAGGTTGCCATTTTCTGTTCCTCAAGGGAGCAAGACGTTTGCAACCTCCAAGAATGACCAGTTTACCGTCATGGAGCCTTGACGTGGTGCTAGAAGCCCTTACCAAGGCACCATTCGAGCCTCTCCACACTGTGGATATGAAGTTCATGTCTATTAAAACTGCATTTCTGCTGTCAGTGGTATCAGCCAAACACATCAGCGAGTTACATGCGCTGTCAGTGCATCCATCATGTACTCGTTTCGCAAGAGACGGTTCTAAGGTCTCCATGCGCCCAAATCCAGCCTTTTTACCAAAGGTCATATTCCCGTTTCATATGAACCAACCAGTCGAGTTGATGGCGTTCCATCCTCCTCCTTTTTCTTCCCCAGAGGGAAAATGGTTACACATGCTCTGCCCCATGTGGACATTGAGGTGTTATATTGACCGTATAACGACTGTGAGGCAAACAGAGCAATTGCTCATATGCCATGGTTCTAAGACTTTGTGTCGGCCATTGTCTAAACAACGCCTTTCCCATTGGATAGTGGATGCTATTAAATTAGCTTATGAATCTGCAGGCCTTCCACCACCAGTGCAGTTGAAGGCGCATTCCACTAGGGGTATGCGACATCCTGGGCCCTCTTTAGAGGGGTACCGGTGTCTGACATTTGCGCGGCAGCCAGTTGAGCTACACCGCATATTTTTATGAGGTTTTACTGGTTAAACGTCTGGATTCCTCTGCTCCACTATTTGGAGCATCTGTACTATAGTCTATGGCACCTCAGGACTTCAAATAATGTGTTCACTATTTCACCTTATGACAGGTGTCATTGCGAGCATAGACGCTGAGGCGCAGCTCCGCATATGCCTAGATGTATTGCCTATGCAGTTGCATTATGACGTAAGTCTGTCCTACCGCCGAGAATCCTCCCTCGCGACGGCTTGGGTACACTGTTCTCCTACCTTGATGGTTATATAGTAAGCTCCCAGGGGGGTGGGCTTACACGTCAGCTCGCACAGAGGCCTATCGGCAGCTTTGCTATAAAGCTCAACCAATCCTTACTGCCTGACGGCACTATCCCATACCTTGATGGTTATTTTCTCTTTCAGGGAACCGGGGTTGCATCCACAACCTATCGTTCACCATCATATATACAAATACAGTAAATAATAAATAACACAGGGGTAGAGGGAGAGACCCTGTTCTAAAAATAAACAAATACAAAATAAAAAAAAAAAAAACAATAATGCAACAACGCTCGTTCTCCACATATAAGCACACTTTAAAATAAGAGGGCTTTCCTACCTCCCTGCTACAGTGCTTTTTTACTATATTCTCTTTGCAGACTTTCTTTTTTGCCATGTAAGCTATGAAACATGTATTGAAAATTGGAGTTTACAAAACAATACAGTATTATAAAACGCATATTAACCAGAAGGGTTAAAAAATGAGCTCTTTGCAAAATGTTATTAAATGTTTCTGTCCTTGAAAAATTATGTTTCCTTCCTGCTGCAGACAAGTCTTCCACATCACCTTGCCTTTTATATAGCCTACTGTCTGACAATAATCACGCAAATACGAGGCCCGCGATTACCGGCATCTTTAATAAATTAGACAGAATATTTAATGTATCTCATTTGCAAAATCCCCTCCCAATTTTAGCGGTTTTGTTCAGAAACGCCATAATTACATATGCATATACAGAATTACATATGCATCAAGGGCTAAAGCGCACAGAGACATTGCCCCCACAATTCGCATTTTAATTGTGTGCTTATGCCATCACGTGTGTTTTATAAATCCCATCCAAGAATTCAGAACCCTCAGCAACTGTTTTACGGTCATAAAACATGTGCAATCCTTTCATATAAATAACAGATTATTGTATAGCATTGATGGATTTGTCAAAGAAAGTTCAATATGCCAGCAAGCCAGAACAACAAAAGTGAAACAGAGCAACGCCTATGATCTGTCTAAAATAACAGACTACTATAATCTGACCACAAAACCTTTTCCCACATCGCAGCTGGGTCACTCATGCTTTCTGGCAAACTCCAGATGCTCTTTCAGATGATACTTTTTGATTAATGACTTCTTTCTTGCCACCCTCCCATACAGGCCAGTGTTATGCAGAGCTCTTGATATGGTTGACTGGTGCACCATTACTCCACTCCCAGCCACTGAACTCTGTAGCTCCATCAAAGTGATTGTTGGCTTCTCTGTGGCTTCTCTCACAAGTCTCCTTCTTGTTTGAGCGCTGAGTTTTGAGGGACAGCCTTTTCTTGGCAGTGCCTGGGTGATGTGATGCAGCTTCCACTTCCTGATTATTGATCCAAATGTGCTCACTGGGATATCCAAACACTTGGATATTATTTTGTACCTTCCCTAATCTATGCATTTGTATTACTTTATCTCTGACTTCTGTAGAATGCTCTTCGTTTTCCTTCAGATTCACAGCCTTACCAATTATCCTTCAACAGTGGGGTTTTTATCCAGAAAATGTGACAGCAACTTTAATGGTTCACAGGTGGAGGCCAATGGTAAGGTAACTGTGTCTTCGTTAGGGCAATTTCTTTCATCGGTGCAAACTGGGAGCTTACACAGCACAGGGGTTGAATACTTATGCAAGCAAGATATTTCGTTTTTTTTTTTTTTTTTTCTTAAAAATATTTCCCAACATAAAACCAATGTCACCTTACAATAATTGATTCTGAGTTTCAGTGTTTAAAAATAAAATATCAAACAGAACGAAATTTCAATGTACCATTTGTAATTCGGTAATACGAGAGAATTGGTCAAGGGTCTGAATACTTTTTCAAGCCACTGTATATATATATATATATATATATATATACACACACACACACACACACACACACACACACACACACACACACACTCGACCCCTCGTTATATCGTCCATCGCTATACTGCAAGCCAAGCCTCCTATGTTGTTGAATTAATTAAGTGATTAAGTTGTTGCTAAATCGGGAGATGGTCACCTCTATATAAACCTGCAGCTCTCTGCACTCTGAATGGGTGTATAGAGGAGAGAATGGAAGCGAACGAGGAAAATTAAAATGAAAGTAAATGCAGGATCAGTGAAAGCGATTGCCTAGACCTATGTTTTTTGTGTTCAAGATTGGTTTTGTTGATTATTTTATTTTTATCTGTGTTTTCTGTTTAAACATTTATACACCCACCCAGAGTGCAGAGAGCTGCAGGTTTATATAGAGGTGACCATCTCCTGATTTAGCAACAAATTAACCACTTAATTAATTAAGGAAATGGCCATCTTCTGCACAAGGTTTTTAATCATTCCTGGCAGAGGATGTGTTTACTAACCTCGCCTCTGCTAGAACACCTTTCAAAATAAAATAAAAAAACACACAGCGCTTCACCATCATATGTAAATGCAATAAATCATAATAAACAAACACAGATACGACACAGGGGCGGAGGGGGAGACCTCGTTCTCAAATAAATAATCAAATAATTGTACGGGGCTCTTCACCCTGTTACACAGACAATAAAAGGTTGTATCAAAACACTGACACCAAAACAGGACATGGCACTTCAGCCCAAAATAAATAGACGAACAAAATGAACAGACACTAATGAACAGGTACGAATGCTACACAAAGTAAATACTGTGCTGGTGCTTCCAGCACTCGTAGCAATTGATCGCTTTATAATTTCTCCTCTCTCTCACCCGTTCTCCACTCTCGAACAAACAATCCAGAATGAGTGCTTCGTGCATCTATATATACAATTGTGCTGGGATTCAATTACCAATTAATTATTCACTTGAATCCCAGCACATGAACTAATCTGCGCACTCCCATGCTCACCTATAAATACCCTTTCACTTTCTATGTGAAATGATTTGTGCAATCCTCATGCCTAAATACAAATTTGCCTCTCTACCACTTTATCTCTGACTTGTTTCAAAAGCTCCTTGGTCTTTATGGTTGCTTTGTTGGATCATTATGTGAGTTGCAGCTTGAAAGTCTTTATATACCTGAGGGAATTTATCTACAAGTTAAACCACTTTGAGTACACACAGGCTGAAAGGATAAAGTGTCTCGGGTCTGTGTTGGAGAGACGAATATAGAGACACGACGGGCAGAAAGGTGCTCGGATCTGAAAAGAAACTAGGGAGATGGGATAGCAAGGCTGTGGCCTTGGTGAGGCTAGCACTTGAGCTGCAAAAGGATAGTTGTGGGCGGGGGTCCCCTATAGCCGGCACGGAACCACGGGGGATGGCAGTGACTTGGGCAGGAGACCGACCCGGTTGGTCGGAGGAGTGAAACTCACTTCCCCCCCAAAAGAAGGACCACTGGTTCCCCACAGCACCGCACTGTGAAGATAGGGAAGAGACCGCTGAGCTGCACTCATAGATAAGAGAAAGCTGTAAAGAACAGAAAATATAGGGAGAGGTTACTATGGTGGGCTATGGATTGGAGGCCATCTGCACTCTGGAGAGGAACCCCCCCCCATTGAGAGGAAACCTCTAGTGGACCTGCGGAGAGGGCGCCCCCACTTCGGGAATACTAACAAAGGACTTTGGAGCTGCTGCAATGTCTGAAGGGGAGGATCTGATGTACAACTCGACTGCTGAAGAGGACCAGCGCCCCATGTTTTTTATCAGGTGCTGTAGCTGCTCCAATCCAGAAAGAATGAGAGGAGTAGGGACTTGAGGATAGTCCAGTATGAGTCAGGAGGGAGTTGAGGTGAAAGAAAAACTGTCTCATAATGATTGTTGAGGAGTGAATAAAAAGAGGATCTGCAGGAAGACAGGAAATCCTGGAGGCAAGGTATTTGGTTAGTGCAGAACTAGGACAGAGAGAAGAGTCAATTATTGAGAATTGAACGTACTGACCCTTATGAAGCTAATCTATTTTGGAAGATCTGATAAAGAGAATGTAATGTCCGTGAGGTCAGACCACCGCAATCCTAAGGTTGGGAAACTTGTGGATGTTGGCACAGAGAACTCTGAGCAGCGAAGGAATCAGAAAAAAGCAGCTAAGCATAGTGCTTCCATAATGATGTCATCGAAAGGAGTGAAGCAACCGCGGCAAAGAGTGGAGATAATAAGAAATATATCCGAAGAAATGGTATGTCCTGAAGTGGAGGAAGAAGAGAGGCTCTTCTCCATGCCTCAGGTTCATCAGGTGAACCTCAGGTATGGAAAGAAGAGGGGGAGAAGGAATGGACTGAAGGCGAAACTGATATTGAATGCCTGATAGGTAGTTTCTGATGGACGAAGGAGCCAGGTTGCGAGACAGTCTGAGATATGCGATAAAGGCCATCAGGTGTTGAAGATTAAAGGTGAAGTGAGAGATCTGATTCTGGGTGCAGAAGGAGGTGAAGGAGGACCATGCAGTAGAGTAAGCTGAGTGTGTAGATGGGGCTAGAGCACTCTCCACAAAACAGCAGGCAGACTGGAGGAGACCAGAGAGAGAGGAGTTTAGATGAATATTAGCTGGCTGAACGGAGGCACCTGCTGTGGGTTGGGATGTGCTCCTGGAATTAGGCTGTGAAATCTTTGGACCTGCAGGCGAGATAAAGCGTCAGCAGCGTTATTAAAGGAACCGGGTCTGTGGCAGGCCTGAATAATGACGTTATTGGTCACTGAGATCCAGACCAGGTGGCAGAAAAGCTGCATGATTGAGGGGGATGATGAGCGCCCTTTGTTCACTATATGAACTGTCGAGGAGTTATCACTGAAGAATACAATTTATTTTCTGGGCCATAGGTGGCTCCAGAGCAGCGAGGGGACTACAATAGGATAAAGTTCCAAAAGGGGGAACAATTTCAATTGAGGAGACAGGGAACAAATTTTCTAAGCCAGGGACTTGAAAACCATTGTGATCCAAAGAATCCTCCAAACCCTGTGCGAGAGGCATCTGTAAACAGGAGCATGTCCGGAGTTGATATGGCATCATCGTAAAAAGTCCATTCCAGTGGTTAAGGAGGATCGACCACATATCAATGTCTTTCCTTGCTTCGTCTGGGATTATGATGGCAGCATCGCGAGACTTCATAGTGGTAGAAAGAGCGAGCAGATGGGAGATGTAAGTACGACCTTGCAGGATGATACGAATTGCATAATTGAAATGGCTCAGAAGAGAGAGAAGGTTATGCTTCAAAATGGAGCTTGAGCTCTGGTAGGAAGAAATCAGCTGACGAATCTAAGTGAATTTCGATAGAGGACGGCAGGCCTCGAATTTAACAGTGTTGAGAGTAATGCCTAAAAACTCGAGGTGGGTAGTGGGGCCGACAGTTTTCTCAGCGGAGAGGGGGACACCCAGGGTAGTAAACAAGGATTTGAGATGTAGAATACTTTGAGTTGGAGTATGAGGAGCTGAAGATGTCAGGAGAAAATTGTTGAGTAGATGGAGCAGAAATGGGATGTGGAAAGAATAAAGCAAGATCCAGCACAATGCTTCAGAAAGAGAATCGAACATTTTTGGGCTGCTATGGAATCCGAAAGTGAGATGAGTGGAGAATGAGCCCTGCCATGAAATTCTGAAAAGATGGCGGAGGGAAGGGTATAACTTTGAAGGCATCTGTAATATCCGCCTTCGAAAGGCAGGATCTGTGAAACAGTGATTCTTATGAACTTGCTAGAGTCTGTGGGTGTGACATAATGAAGAGAGAATTGATCCATCAGAATTAGAGAATTGATACTGCAGGTGGGTTGTCCACTGGGAGCGGAGAGGTCTTCTTTCCGGATATTTTTCTAGTTGCGATGCCAATTGGTTTAATCCTAAATACTGGGAATGGCGGGGTCAGGAAAGGGCCGACCATAAAACCTTTTTCCAGCTGGGCTCTGATAAGAGAGGTGACTGCTTCTGGGTCTGAAATAGCTGAACAGAGATTAAGGCAGGAAAGGGAAGAAGAAGGAATACTAGATAACCCGGTGGAGAAGTCGTGAAGGAGGTATGACACAAATTGCTTATCAGGGTGAAGGCAGAGTGCTTCAGTTAAGCAGGGATGTTCACAGAAGAAGAGACAGCCAGGGCTGAATGTCATTTTCCACACTTTGAAGGGCAAATGGATTTAGCGTGCACGTTACCACAAAAAGAACAATCGTGAAGGAAACAGTAGGTAGTGTCATTGAAATTATTAGAAATTTGACGGCCCCCTGTGAATCTGATAAGCCAACCCGAGCCTGTCGGTAGAAGAGGTGCCTGGAGGGGCTGAGGCATGGATAGGACAGACAGAAGAAGTGGCCCTACTGAAACTGGAAGAGGTCCTAGGAAACTGTGAAGAAAAGGTAGTTCTGGTGGTGGTGGCTTTCGGACAAAGGCGAGTAGAATGACTTGTTGAAGTGCAAACCTTGCAAGCGTAGGCTCTCAATCCCTCGAAAATCCTGTAAAACTGATCTATCTCTGGTTTTGCCCAGTTAAAAACAACGTTGTCTGTTCCCAGGGTGGCAGCCTCTTTTGCAGAAAATCTCTTGTGATAGTCATAAAATATGGTACCACCGTAATGGACAGCCAGCTCAATTATGTATGCCAAATAATGATCCAACTCCTCTCCTCATTGAGGAAAGGTGCTACATAGCGCGTCTCTGTAGGCCGAAAATGCCATCATAAATTCCCCCATCATTACATTTTTAAGCAAACGTGGATCAGAAGATTTGAGTGTCACTGATACATCCCCACTGACTGTGCATTGATCAATTAATTCAGAGGTGGCAATAAGAACCAGGACAAGATTAACGTCCTTACCTTCAGTAATCTGTTTGCGTAGAGCAGGAGAGACAGTGATGCTTCTGGAACCGAACACCTGCTGGTGGTCGAGGGGAGCAGCAGAAGACAGAGTAAAGGAAGGAGTAGGATCAGTGACCTGAATGATGGAGGAGGAAATTGTATGCGCGGGAGGAGGGGCTGGTACTGAGCGAGCCTCCAAGGAACCGAGACAGGCATTCATGTCCAGCATGGAGTCGGAGATAGGCTGGAGAAGGGCTTTCATGTCCTGCATAATGGAGATCCTGAATGAGTCCAGGTCGAAAGTTGCTTGAGGAGGAAGGTAATTGCTGTGAGCAGGAGAAACAGAGACATTGGTCTGGCTTTGTTGTCTAACCTGACGAGGTGGGTCAGAAGAAATAGGCAGGTCGATGGCCTGAAGCTGAGGAGGGATCGGCTCTGCAATCGGGAGGCCAGGGTGTCAGCTCTGAGAAGCGTTTCTCTTCCTTTTAACAACTGCAATACAGCCGAAATAGTTCCTTCCGATCGGCTCCAGTAGGAATGGGAATAGCTTGCTCAAAAAACACTTTAAGCAACTGAGGCTGGGTCCAATCTTTATAAAAAAGAGTCTTGATTTGGGGCTGTGTGACTGCCTGCCTTGAGCGCCATACTGTAGGGCTCTGAATGGGAGAGCATACAGTAGAATCCTGAAGAAGAGGCGTGGGGGTGGGGGAGGACTGACCTCTGTACTTGCCCAGGCAGGAATTTGTCACTTTCCGAGGAAGAATCAAAGTTGGTCACCATTCTAACGGGTCCTCCTGGACTCCCGAGCTTAACAGCTCTCACAGCCTTTTTTTTTTTTTTAACCGACAAATAAATAATAAACATGGATCGAAAAACAAAGGTTTAAACAAACGAGTCACCGAAGTTTTGGATATGGAAACTGGCTACCAGAGTACACCACGCGAGTCTGAGAAGCACCCAAAAACAAACACAGAAGGAGGGCAGAAGCAGTGCTGAGTGTATAAATAACAAAGAAAGAAGATTGACAAGTGAACTGACCCACCCCCCCCCCCCCCACACACACACACACACACACACACACACACACACACACCCGGAAGTAGTTTGCGTGGCTAATCCCGCCCCCGCTGAGTGCTGCCAGGAAGGCTAGAGAATACTGAATACAGCTATTAAACTTGGAAGCCATTGAAAGGCATTTTTGGCTTTTTCCGGAGAAAAAACGACTAAAGACCTGTGCTTTACGTATTTTTGATGATGTCGACATCGGACTGGAAAGAGAAAATTGTAATGTGGGACCAGGCCCAAAATAGGACCACAAAGGGTTAAGAGTGAGCTTAGAGAGTTTAGATTTATTTATTTATTTAATGATACTGTGAGCTAAAAAAAAAATCACGTTTATTTTTTAAAGTCAACTTTTATGAATTTCTAGTGGCACACGTGCGGCTATATTAAAATTTACGTTCAAATTTTTAGGCACATATGCGACCAAATTAGTCACACTGTATGTAGAGCCCTGTTGTTAAGAAAAAGCTTAATGCAAAAGCTTGTTTTAACGTTGCCTTTATATTATGCCGGCCAGAGACCCATGCTTACAACTGTATTGTCATATTTTCTACATTTTTTTAAAATTCTTATTAATAAATCAAAACCCAGGTAGTGTCCGGTAACTTAAAACCCGGGTTTTACCTGGATTTTTGGGTACCTGTGTTGACCTCTAATATATATATGAGAATGTTATTGCCAGTGGAGGAGCCTAGCCTAGACAGATATATCTATTTATCTGCTTCTTGCAAACCACAACCGCACGGTCCCTTATAGACATCTTTCTTTTTCTCATACGATGGTGCATCATCCACCACTTTTGTCTGATAGTTTTTGCGCTGCTACACATAAATGGCATTGATGAGCAATATAGCAACTCAAAATGCATCATAGGATCAGTAGCCCCAAAACAGCACAAAAATACAAAACAAGTACTAATCATGAAGTTGATTGAGCACTTTCCTTGGCACATATTTGTCTCAACATCTTTATTCTGGTTGCAACCCAGCTGATAAGGGAATAAGCATATCAATATAAAGTGGAGCGATGAAAAAAAAGTCAAGTTAGAAGTAACAGTGTATCTTGGGCCCCAGCATCTTTCCTATTGTGCCTATTTGCTTGATGTTTGACAAAGTTGCCCCAATTGCTTCTCCTAACTTGGGCTTGCGTTTGATATCATCACTTTAAACAGCTGTTGCGTTTTTCTAACTTGTTTTTTTTTTTACATTTTTTTACTTGATCAAATAATGAATAAAGCGAGGAAAAGCTATTCAAGAATGTGTACGGTAAATAGACACAGACAAGACAAGAGAGTAATAAGTAGAGTAATATAAAAGAAATGAGAAAAGATTTGAAAGTAAAATAATGGTAGAAGGGACTTTTAGACAATATTGAAAGTGTAAACATTGTATTGTTTTAGTTGCAAATGTACATCCATGAGTGGTGAAAACAATATGTCTGTTTTGATATGTATTGATATATTGATATTTACGTAGGTACAAAACAAAAAAGGTACGTATGCATGTCAGTGCTAAAAAAACATTATTCTCCTTGTTATAGAGGTGCTATGAAGTTAGGCCAATGTAAGGCATTTGTAAACCACTAGATCTCTTGATAAAAGGCCATGTCCATGTCCTTTGCATTTTTTGGCCATGCTTTGACTTCAATGAGTGCATCGTTTGCAGGCACCCATTTTCCAGTAGCACCCACAGCAAGAAGAGACACATATTGTCCTGATGTAACACCCTGTCCTTGGTGTATGATAATGGAAAATAACTGGTCATTCCTGTTGTGTCGCTTTGTAACTATCCTCTCTGGCTTGGACTGCAATCATTCTTCCTCCTGACGTAATAAGTTCACATTTCATGACTGGAGAAGTTTTGCATTACATTTGTCATCAAGAATCGTTGCCCATTTGTCATTTCTATAAATGAGTTCTTCCAAACACATGGAATCTGTACCAGCAGGTACATGTAGAGGGTAAACATGCAACACCTGTCAGTTTGATGAGCAGTAGTTACATCTAGTACATAGAATATCATGACTTATTGTGACTGAAACCATGCGAGATACTTTGGGACAAGATCCAGACAATTTGATGAGAAACTCGGCAACATCTTGCTGCTCACCTCTATTGAAGGGTTCTCCTAAGAAGTGACAAATATCCACAGTAATTAGAGATGCAGTGGGTGCCAAGTGATCATAGATGTAAATAAAGCTCCTGATAGCCTCTTGTTGACTGTGTTTTAATGAATCCTTCAGAGGCTGCAAGTGAAGAAGGAACTGCAAGTGTTCTCTTAGAAGATTGAGGCTTTTGCTGTTCCTGAACATTAGTGATGGCTCGGTGAATGAAATGCACTTGATCTTTTACCTTGTGTCCCTTGTGCATTTTGGTTTCCTTCAAGCCTATCAACTTAGGGCAATAAATCCCTCTGAGCCTATTGTACTCTGCAACTGCAGTTTGAGGTGCCTTAATGCAGGTGGGGTCAAAAAGTTGATAAGGTGGACACCGCTTAAGGATGTAACTCTGGAAAGTGCAACAAAACTTTGTCCATATGAGGAAATGGAGTTACCAAGATCCATCCTAACTGTTTTTAGAGTCTTACCCTGGCATTCGTGAATGGTGATTGACAGGTGACAGTAGGATTGAATGGTGACAGTAGGCATGACGCAGGTTGAGCCCTCAGGATGAAATAGCTAGGTGAAATAGGTGAAGTGGCTATTTATTTTAATTAGCAGTGTGAGAAAACCACTTTAGCAAGTACAGTAGAATCTGACAGAACTGACGGACACTGTATCTACTATAGATACTAATGAGAGCAAAAGAAATACAAAAGAAAAACAAGGGAAACGCAGATCTTTTCTAGAAAGCTGGGAGTCTGGATTTGATATTTTTAAACGATGCAATAAAAGTTCTGCTTGTGAAGCATTTGACAAAACAGGTGATTTATTTGCACTGTGCAGAACCTTATTTTCTCCCATTGGTGCTTGAGGACTGCAGTATTCACGAAATCGTCTCCTGCACACCTATTGTCAGTGATTAAAGGCTGGTTTTCAAACAAACTCATTATCGCTTATCAATACTATATTGGTACGAAAAAAGTGTGTTTTTAAAAAAGTAATTTCAGCTTTCAATCACTTAAAATATGCTGAAGACAATGTAAACAACACCAAGCTACAGACAGGGAGTCCCAAGCTTTAAACATGTTACTGTTTATAAATAAGAACTCAAGTTTATTATGACTATTGTGTTATTATGTTTTAAGCAACATACTACGATAGTGTTCATTGTGGTAATTGTTTGTTTATTAAAATGTTTTAAAATGTTTCATAAAACGTGACCTATTGTTTGACCTTGTTAGTACAACCGGCCCCCTTTGCTAATGACATCTTCAGTCAGGGTCATAACCAAGCATAAATCTCCACATTTTTGTAAAATGACTTTACACTTATTTCTAAAGATGCAATGTGTTTCAGTAAATTTAAACGATAAACTTCACATCTCAAGCAGAAGGAGAACACAAACGGAAAACACCACTGAGTGGGGTTGGCATTGCAAGGGAGATGACGGGAGGCTTCACAGTTCCGATCGAGTGACTGTTTTCTAAGCTTTATTTGTGGATGCTTATTCCCCATTGCTACACCCTGTTAGAAAATTAACGTCCCAGCTTTTAAAAAAAATTATCCATCATTTAATCATAAAATCACAATTTACAAGATTAAATATGCTACTATACTCTTCCTGGGCACTGCCATAATAGGGTCACATGACTGTGATACTGCACACCGATTGGCTCTGTGGATTTTGTTAAATTAGAAGCCTGGCGTATAGTGAGTTATAGAAAGAAACGATCATTTGAGTTGTATTTAACATGGTGTATATATTGTTTTGAGGACAAAGGACACCAAACATCAGAAAATAGGCACTGTGAGATGAATGATCCTGCTTTTAGCTCATTTGGTATAAAACTATACCATATATATATATATATATATATATATATATATATATATATATATATATATATATATATATATATATATTCGCGATTGTGGAGCTGCATTTGTACCATATAAAGATGTGAGAAACGTCATCTGTCTGTGTGTCCCCATCTGTCTGCGGTTATTGTTCTTATAAAATTCTATGGTTATGCACAATACAGAGCTGTGAACATGTTTTATATTTTCTGCACTCTTAAATTAAGGGTAGTTCATACACTAGTACAGCCAGGGTGGTCCGTTAATCCCGTTGACTCACTGATATGTGTTTATGGGTTGCTTTGAGCTCCACCAGGTCATAAAGGAATGTGGTCATTTTGCACATTGAACGTTGCTGCTGACAAAGTTCCTGTTTCTTTTGCTTACATTTTTTTTTATCACATTCTGAATGCTTTGTAGATAGACGGCGTCTCAAATTTGCAGGTTTAAGAGTTTTGTTCGGCAAAACCTGACAAATAATGCACTGGGGCTTGGGTCATGCTCGGATCCAGTAAATGTAAATACCAGTACTGGTCCACATAGCTGTTACCACATCACAAATTAATCTATCCAAAACATTTATAACGCAACTTATTAATTGCCAACTCTGATATATTACATATAAAAAACAATACCAGAATATGAAGACAAGGTGGGTGGGAAGCAATTAATAAAAAATTAATAAATGATTGAAGAGTGTACAGGATGTTACATACCACTTCTGGTGGGCTGTGATGTGTAAATTAAGTGGGGTTGGTGGTGCTAGGATTTCTATTCTAAATTGATAGGATTTGTAGCTTTTGGTTAAATATGACAGCCTCATAACAGACTGTACACATTGTTTCCAGAAGTAGTGTTAAGATAATTTCCTTTTGACATATAGTCTTGTTGAAATATTAAACCTGGCTGAATAAACCCATGTAATAACATGGAGCTGAAATCGATCATTCACACTACGGTACAGTTCACAAGTCAAGCTACATGTATAGCCTCTTTTTGTTACACATTAACTTCTATTACTATTTGTAGCTAACCTCTCCAAAATGTATGACAATAATAGATATATTCCCTGGCAACACCACTGTAGCGCATATTTAATATTGTTGAAAATGAAATGTACTAAAACTGTGGTTCCCTTTCAATTCAAAGACAACCACCAACAACATTACGTGTGGGATATGCCTGCCTATCGGTAGGTATTTTCTGAGCTCTCTATACCAGAGCTGAAGATAGGCCCCTCCCGGGGATGACACCCTTGGTCCTGCCTACCTAGGGATTAAAATCATCATACTAAGGAAGCCACTTCTCTTTTTGCCTCTCAAGACAGTGAGGTAAGACCCTCTGTGTTGGTATCTGAGCATATTGTGAAAAAGAGCTTTGAGTCTACTGCAGTTCCCTTGCCTTTCAGACTGAAAGCTGGCTTGCCGCTTTCATGGAATCAATGACTCCTGATTTAGCCTTTTTCTTTCTTTCTTCCTAAGCAACCTGCGCATGGTTGCATTGTAGGCTGCTGCTTTCCTAACTGTGGAACGTGAGTCGACTGCCTGTGCAGTATTGATTTAAAGGAGTGAGTTTTGTCATCTTTTACAGCCTTTCAGTCGTGTGGGAGCACGTCCTCCACTGGGGTTAGGCTCGAAACAATATATATATATATATATATATATATATATATATATATATATATATATATATATATACATACAAACTGAATGTATAAAACATTAGGAACACCTACTCTTTCCATGAAATAGACTGACGAGGTGAAACCAGATGAAAGCTATGATCCCTTATGGATGTCACCTGTTAAATCCACTTCAATCAGTGTAGATGAAGGGGAGACAGGTTAAAGATGGATTTTTTAGCCTTGACACAATTGAGACATAGATTGTGTATGTGTTTCATTCAGGGGGTAAATGGGCAAGACAAAAGATTTAAGTGCCTTTCAATGGGGTATAGCAGTAGTTGCCAGCTGCGCCAGTTTGAGTGTGTCAAGAACTGCAACGCTGCTGGGTTTTTCACGCTCAACAGTTTCCCGTGTGTATCAAGGATGGTCCACCACCCAAAGGACATCCAGGCAATGGCAGTGGTCGAAAACAGCTCACTGATGAAAGAGGCCATAGGAGACTGACACAAATTGTGCAGAGCAACAGACGGCCTACAGTTAGTCAACTGACAGTCCATTACAACATTAGTGCCGAAAGACCCATAAAAGAATGTACAACTCGTCTTACCTTGACACGAATGGGGTATAGCAGCTGACAACCTAACAGAGTTCCACTTCTTTCAGCAAAACACAAGAAACTGCGGTTGCAGTGGGAAAAATGCAGATACTAACAGAAAAATGGAACAGAATGTTGCAAACGGGACATAACCAAATTTGGATTTAACACACACAATTTGAACTTACACATTGTAATGGCAACGCAGTTTTGGACTTAACGCAATGGTGAAATACAGTTAAGCAACTCAGGAAATGACTGTTACTGGAAGGCTTGCAAGCAACGTACGTTTGGAAAATAGCGTAATAATGGACTTAACTTTATAAAAAAAAAAACGTACTTATCAGCAAAACGGAAAACCACAAACTTTCACAAGAGAGAGAGCATGCAGTTTTGTCACGCACCTACAAAAAAAGAGGACCTGAACACTGATTGCAGGTAAATATGGACACTGAACACAAGCAATACAGGCTCAATTTTGAAAAGAGACTCACTCAGGAAAGATGCAGAGGGAGAGAGGGGCAGCCCTTCTGAGCGCACACGCTCATGGATGGGGGTATCATTTCAGATAGGCAAAACACTGGTGGGCACGCGCCCATGGGGTCATAGTGTTCATTCAAAAGGTAAGGGCACTCGTAGGGACACACACATGCATTCATGAATACAGGACAATAATTTTAGATAGAAACACATACACGCAGATAGGTACATATGCATACATGTAGGTAGGTAACGTACACGGATCCTGAGGGATCGACAGCGCGTTGAACCTCAGACTAAGAACTTTTCCTGGGAGACTCGGCTCACCTTCAAGCATCCTCGTCAACTCTTCTGATTGGTAAATATGGCCAATTGGCTCAGTGACGTCATAGAGTGAATATATTTTCGTATTTCTGACTGTTACCATTGGTTTCGTAGTGTAGAGCTTGTGAGAGACAGCTAATTAAATTGATTATTATGCCCTGTCGATGTGTTGCAGGTGGTTGTAGCAACACAAACGAAGGCAGATTTAAACTGCATGGGTGGCCAAAGGTTGCCAGGGTTTGGACAGCATTTGTCCAGAAAACGAGAGCCTTCTGGAGGAAGCCAACAAAATGGTTGCACTTGTGCTCAGCCCATTTTGAGTAGCAGTGCTTTCGAAACAACAACGATTGCTTGGTCCTGTGGTATCCAACCTCAACTGAGAGTGTCGATGAGTATCCCACAATTAGACCAAACAAGGCATCAACGGTAATGAAATCACTACCATTTCATCATAAATGTGTGAGCCTATCAACAAAATGGGTCTGACTTCAGTGAGTGCTTGTCGTCGGGAATGCCTGCTTGTAGGTCACCGTTAGATTTACTGGCGCCAGCTGCTGTTTCTTTGACCCCATGAAGAGGAAGACAGTATGAATCTGGACCCCAGTTTATCCACAGTATTCACTTCGACACCCAAATTAAATAAACAATTACTAAGTGGAAGATCAGCATTTTGAAAGAGAGAATAAAAGGGTGAGTATTACCGTATTGCCCCTTGGTTTATGTATATTTATGTAATCTGCACTTTAAATATTATATTAATTATTGTAGCCTATATTTATTTTTATTTAGTTTTTTTTAATATGTTTGTTTACAATATTTGTCAGCAGACCCTACGCGTATATTATATTAATATTATTAGATAAAGATATGGTATCCAATGCAAAACATCAGAAAACAAACAAGCAGAAGTACAGCGCACTGTATCACCTGATTGCAATGTAAAATTTAATGGAAACACATCATTCATTACACCATTTTTTATTCTATTTTTGCATTTGTGTAATATTTGTTAAGTTTAAAAAGAGGTTTGTCCCCAGACAGAATGTGTTTTACGAAATAAGTGTTTGTGTTTCTCAAAATATGTGATTATTCAGTGCAGAGTGCAGTGCTTGCGTCCTTCACCACGAGAGTAAAGCGATCAATTATCTTTATATAGCTAGAAAAATTGTTTCGACATCACCAGATATCCTTGATTTAATTAAGAAAAGGACATGGATTAACAATACTAGTTATAGTTTTAAAGAAAAGTAGAGGGAACAGAAATAAACATTGAAAGGTAACAAGCCTATAACAAGAGTATTTAAAGAAAGACATTTAACGAACTATGAAACTAAATATAATAATAATAATAATAATAATAATAATAATATAATAATAATAATAATAATAATTTGTTTTGTAATCCATTGTAATAGGAAGGGTTTTATCCAAAGCGACTTAGATTTGTATTAATTTACAGCTGGGTATGTCTCAAGTGCAACAGCAGAGCACCTAGGATTGAATGTACTGTAGTGTGTGTGTGTGTGTGTGTGTGTGTGAGTGTTTTTTAATAAAATTTAATAAAAAACGATTACTTAAGATAAATTGGTATGCAGTTAGTTTATGCATGTTGTAGTTTTACTAAAAATAAAAAAAAATAATTAAAAAATTACCAGTCTGTGTTATGTAGGCGATCGCCTTCATAGATGTCTGACTCGCTTTTGTCAGATGCATTGCTTTTGACTTCGCACTTCTCAAATTGATATGGCTGTATGCCATACACACAGAAAACTGTCCTCCCCATTACCCTCATCATTTTCATTAACTTCTGAAGAAGTAGTCGGTGAAGTCATAGCTTCTCGCCAATGTATTTTCAGTAATATTCAATCTTTTCTCCCCACCGAGTTCACTCCGTGACATCACAAGTCAGATTTCACCATCTGTTCCTTGTTGGAAAGAGACCTACTGTAATGCTGTTTGTAACCCAGAAAGGAGTCATACAAAATCCAATATTTATATTTTTATATCAAATCAGAATAGGAAGAATATTTTTAGAATAGTGTTTTTTATAGAACAGAAAAATGCATTTGGGTTCCCCTTTAACAACTTGCTCAGTTCCGCTCCTGAGCATTTCTCATCAGTGATCAGTGAGTAAGCGGAACGGCCACCTGCAGGAAACAAGTGGAGATGACAGACAGAATTGACAAATATGTTTGTCAAGAATGATGAACTGAGGGGTGCGTTCAACTAGGCAAACGTTTGCAAACTAGTTTGTGTTTGTGGTCTGTTCGCCGCAAACGTTTGCTAATGGTGGCGAACACTCTAAAGAGGCAGTTTAATGCAAATAAAAATGGCTACTGGATGGGAGAACATTTCTTTGACTCTCAGCAATGGACAAGTTACATCAGATATGTTTATATTATATGTTATGTGTATAATATAATGTGAATTAAAAACATGTTTTTTTAATATAAAATTGGTAAAATATGTTTTAAAAATGGTAAAATATATAGTCCTATGTAAATTGCTGATGATAAATATTAACTAATTAGTCTAAAATGCTCTAATATCTAATTTGTATAAAGGTCCATTTACATAATTTTAAAAAGAAAAAAAGAAAAATTGGTTAGCTGATCTTCTTGAGTTTATAAATGGTTACAAACATAGTTATTCATTAAACTGCAAGATTTACACCGCAGCACATACAGCGTTGCAAGATGGTATACTGCAGTAAATACAAAGTTGCTAATTAAACCGCAGCCTAGGCTGATACCAGCAAAACAACCAAACAAAAAAAAAATTAACAAAGTTGGTGGATGTAATAACGTTTATGAATTTAAAATAATCAAAGCACTTATTTTAGTAATGCTTCACTTATTTTTAAATTCATAAACGTTCTTAACTTTGTCCGTTGCGGCACCGTCTTCTGTTTTTTTTTTTTTTAACCTGTTAACGTTAACTGCCATAGAAATCCAAGAAGAAAAAGCGAAAGCCAAATTTCTCAGAATCTAGTCAAATAAAAGAAGAACAATACAACCCCCCCGACATACTTTGCCCATAACTTTTAAATAAAGTGTGTAGCACCGCTACAGCTGAGCCGTCATGTATTGCGTTGTAGGTTTCACTATTAAATTATATGGTTATTTCAGGAGTCAGGTAGAGTTTCTCATGTTTTATTAGGCTACTCAATATAAAACATATTGTAGCAGCGGCGGAACTGGAGAGCCAATCCTGTCTCGGGACGGCAGCAGCACTCCTAAATAGGGGGTCACACAGTAAAAGAGAGCAGAAGGGATTGGAGGGGTGCTAGAAAAGAGGAGGAGTCAGCTTTTCATAAGGAAAAACAGGAGGTAAACTCTTTTGCGTGCAACCTCGACTAGACACAAACGGAATGGTGCTGAGAAATAGGAGAGAACTGGATTAGAGAGCAGGACTGCAGCTGATAGCAACCGGAAAGTCATATATAGCACAGCACTCAGTTGCCTGTTGATCAGTTCTGTGTAAAAATTGAGTTAGCTCTGAATTCCTGTCTCGCTTTGCTCATTTCGTAGATTACTACAATATTTACACTGAACAAAAATAAAAATGCAACATGCAACAATTTCAAAGATTTTACTGAGTGACATTTCATATAAGGAAATCAGTCAATTGAAATAAATTCATTTGGCCCTAATCTATGGATTTCACATGACTGGGAACACAGATATGCATCTTTTGGTCACAGATACCTTAAAAAAAAAGGTAGTGGCGTGGATTAGAAAACCAGTCAGTATCTGTTGTAACCACCATTTGCCTCATGCAGCGCGACACATCTCCTTTGCATAGAGTTAATCAGGCTGTTGATTGTGGGTTGTGGAATGTTGTACCACTCCTCTTCAATGGCTGTGCGAAGTTGCTGGATATTGGCGGGAAGTCGAACACGCTGTCATACAGGTCAATCCAGAGCATCCCAAACATGCTAAAAGGATGACATGTCTGGTGAGTATGCAGGCCATGGAAGAACTGGGACATTTTAAGCTTCCAGAAATTGTGTACAGATCCTTGCGACATGGGGTTGTGCATTATCATGCTGAAACATGAGGTGATGGCGGCAGATGAATGGCACGACAATGGGCCTCAGGATCTCGTCACGGTATCTCTGTGCATTCAAATTGCCATCGATAAAATGCAACTGTGTTCATTGTCTGTAGCTTATGCCTGCCCATACCATATCCCCACCACCATCATGGAGCACTCTGTTCAAACCCCACCATCACCATGGGGAACTCAAACTGCTCTCCCACGCAAAGCTACACACCCTGTCTGCCATCTGTCCGGTACAGTTGAATCCGGGATTCATCTGTGGAGAGCACACTTCTTCAGCATGTCAGTGGCCATCGAAGGTGAGCATTTGCCCACTGAAGACGGTTACAGCGCCAATCTGCAGTCAAGTCAAGATCCTGGTGAGGACGACGAGCACGCAGATGAGCTTCTCTGAGACGGTTTCTGACAGTTTGTGTAGAAATTCTTCAGTTATTCACTATTTTTAAATGTGGAATGTTCAGTATACCATTCAACTAGCCTAAAACAGTTCACTGCGATCACTCGTCGTGTTGAACGCTGGTTTTGACTTATGACGTTATGTATTAATTGGCTAAGTAAGATGGTAAAAATTGTTGTTTTAAGCCCTGATCACTTGTACCTTCGCTGTCTAGTGTTTCGTTTTGGTAGCAAATGCTCAGACGCCATCTTTTCGTGCTTCACCGCTAATCTACACTTCATTGCCTTTCACTAGAGGTCAAGTCTCTGTGCAGCACTCCCAAGATATTATCAAATATTTTCCTACCTGCTCCGGTGCTGCTTCTCATCATTCAGCTTCTCCATTCAGATGCAGGAGCTCCAGCGTTAGTCTTTCCTGCTCTTTTCAGCCTCCAGCCCAGTAACATCACCATCCAAACCGCAGCTTCATTTCTCAACTCGTTCGCATCATTATTAGACAGACTGGCCCTCCACTAAAACCTCTAAAGCTCCTTCAACAAGGCATCGACATTCCCGTCATCAGCGTTTGCCTTGCCATAATTCCTCTTTTTAATCCACCACAAAGATCTGTCAGCTGAACTTTCCTTTACTCTTCGCTTGCAATCAAAAGCCCCTCCTCTGCTCCCAGAGCCAGCACAAATTACGGTTCATTCAGAAGATTCTGCCCGGGATTTCTATTAGCTACATTCAACGTTTTAAAGATCTATCCAGTCAATTTCATACTCCATTTCAACGTGTGGCGGCTTGTGCTTTCGACTGGTCACAACATGCTCCAACAACACTGCTGTTCTGCAACTTTTCCACCGGCGCCTCTCAGTTCGTGGTTACGACGGCAACGTCCTCATTGCATGACTGCGGGGAGTGGTAAGTCGCCATGGTGACCAGACAGCTTCATCTGTGCTGCGAGCTCCATTCCTCAGTACTGCAATCTTCTGTCATGCTGCTGCTGCGCTTTTACAATCTGCAAGGGCTCGCTGAACTCGCCGAATTGTGACATATAAAAACTGTTAACGTATTTATATACATGAATAACTGTACTAAAACATATAACGAAGATATTCAAATCTAAAAGAATACGCAGTTGTTGTTCTACACTGACAAGGATTTTAATCACAATAACCAAATATATTCTACCCGGCTTCACTCAAGCCAATGGTTAATTCTAATTATAACTGCTAGATGGCAGTATAACACCACAAATTTTATACAGTCTGTAAGTGGTTTGCTATCATTGTGAAGCTCGCACACTCCAGCTTTTCTATACACTCCCGCAGTTTGTTTTCATTATTAATGTCGGTATTGTCAATATTAAACACAGCCAGATATGAGGTTCAGTCCAAACAGAGCACCGAACTCAGTGAGGTGCAGCAGGGGGCAATAACTTCACCCAGGGCCATTTCATTTACCATCACTTCAGAAACACAAACTAGCAAAGAATTATTCTTCTCCATTTTTAACTGTCGCTCAGCGCTCTCGTGGAGCAGAGTGTTAAGTCATTTAAATGAGCTCAGTGTGCTTTCTGAGTGATCTCACTCTGAGTGGCTCACTTACTTAACACGCCCACTAACTCTGAAGAAATAGGATAATAGTATGAGAAAGAGCAGACAGAATGCTTGGTTAAAGTGATTTATTTATATGTTTTACCTCGGATTGTTTTTGCGAAGTTAATCAAATGCATTATTGTTGTTGAATTGTATGAATTTTATCCTCATTTCTTCCACAGGCAATTGTTATGGAGTTTTACAAGTAAATGCTATGCGATGATATATGTTTTTTCCTTCTCGCTTATTTTTGCTTCCCATAGAAAAGTTTTTATAAATTTTGTATGATAGAATATTGTAGTATTATAAACTTCTTGTTATTAGTTAAGACCTCATTTTTATCAATAGTGTTTTACTTATTCATATTGGTTCAGAGTAACAGGATTGTGTTATTTGTATTCACTTGTAATGTTCTAGTAACTGAAGAGTTGCCCTATAGCGAATGCTTTTATTCATTATCTTACTGTTGAGCCTTGGTAATATTATTGTTTTCTGGCTATTGTATTTTGATCTGTTCATATCGATTGTTTTATGATATACATGTATTGATTATTAAATGGTTCATAATTAGTTTGATTGATAAGACAATTTTGAATTACTTATAGCTTTTAAGAGTGATGTTTTAGATTTTGCATAGTAGGTTGACTTGATACTTTTACATTCTTCCTTGTACTTGCTTGTATTGAGATTGTTTGCTTGTTTTGATTTTAAGTTGTTGAATTTTGATGTCAAGGATAACCTAGCGGTTTTATGAATAGGCAGGCCTGACTATTTCATTGAACGTGATATCCTTTTCATCTTTTAGTCTTGTTTAATCGATATTGTATTTCAACCTATTACTTTTACATTTGTTTTATAGTTTAAATTGGCATTTAGTTTATATTAAGCTTAATATATTTTTCATTTTGATTTCAACTTATTACTTATTAGTTTTAATTAGCATGTATCTTATATATTTGACTGAATTATTTTAGTTTTCTTTTGATATCTTTGAGTTTAAGAACTTATTCATATAGTTTCATATGGTTTTTATTTTGGATTGGCATTTAGTTTATACTGAACTTGATATCCTTTTTACTTTTGATTCTTGTTTAATTTACATTTTAGTTGAACTTGTTTTATTTTAGTTTGTTTTCATATTTTGGTTGGATTTAATATTCTATTACTATTTACATTTCTTTCATTAAGTTAACCTGACATTTATTTTATACTACTTAAATATTTTACACTAATATTTTAATTTGACATTATTGTTTTATCTGAGTATTTTCTCTTGGCTATAGTATATAATATTTTTGTACATTTTTGATCATTTCTTTCATTGGACATTTCAATATTTTGATATGGTATTTTAATTGGGTATTGCTTTTTAATTTAGTCATTTGATTTGATTAATTTAAATTGATTGTCTCTTATTTTAATGATATCAGTTCTTTATTATCGTTGTTTGTATTTTGATAGTCCTGTTTAGTTAGTCACGCTTGTTCCTATTTGCTAAAGGTGCAAGTGCGACTGTGGTTGTCAGTATTGTGCATTTCATATCTTTGTCACCAGTGATATAACCATCCTTATTAGTAGTATTTGTTTTGATATTGTAATTTGACCATCCAAAATTAGTGAATATTATTCTAAGGGTAGACTGAACTCTTTTTAAATGACTGGACTGGCATATTTCATTTTTATTTTATTTTTTGTTTTTATTTTTAGTTGTACATAGTGTTTTACAAGTTAGGGGTCTAAACTTGGTCGGTCAAACGAGTGATTCCGAAATCCTAAACACGTGACAATATATATTGTTATTGTTGTTGACTAAATACCTTCGATGACACTTCTGCAGTGCGCACATGGTATCTCACTTGCCTACATTGTGCAGCAGATAGAAAGAAAAAAAAAGCAGCAGGCCTTGTACTCCACGGGCTGTATTTTTCCACACCCGCTGTAGATTAGACCTGGCCGGGGCAACCGGCCAGGTCTAATCTACAGCGGGTGTGGAAAAATACAGCCCATGGAGCACCTCAGTGCGTCAGGCCTTCAAAAAATCTACAACAGCAGTGTGCTGCCCTGTAATGTTGTTTATTGTATTATTGTGTTGTACTCCATCCACAGATTCGCCTGCCGCGGCTTCGACCTGTGTGTCCCCTGTTATAAGCTGCACGCTGTCCAGGTGTGTGACTACACACGGTTATGGCAGGCACCGCTTCATCGGTGCCCTTGGGTGCTCGGTGCATGCAGTGCCTGTAGACAGTGCTCCACTCTGCTGTAGGCTATGGCTTCCCCGGTCGTGTGACTGCACGTAGTCCAGGCTAGACACCCTTGTCCAGTTCCTGTGATCAAGATCGAAACAACTCTCTCTCAAGTTTACTGGAATTCCCATGCAATTGTATTGCTGGAAGCTGGCTTGACACTTCCCTGGAAACAGAAACCCCGCTTGTATGAACTCAGCTATAAACACTGCACAACTTCACCATGTTTACTCTTTTTGTTTTCAACAGCCTACATTGCTTTGTGATTGTAGTCTGCTTTTCTAACCTTACAGTGCTCGTTGTCGCAGATAAAAAGACGTGTGATCCTCCGCCGGACCCCGGCTCTGCCGCGTCCTACTGTGGAGTTGTCCCTGCCCGCCCTCTCAGTGTGGTTAAATATTTGAGTTCACCCACGTTGCTGTGGTGTCTGTTGTATTTACCCTCACAGCTTTGCCGTTGTGTATGTTGTAAGATAGCTCACAGGTTCAGCAGCAGGAGGCATTCATAGCGGGCTTGGAACAAGCCCACAGGCGTTGCAGATAACACACTGATAGACCTGTGGTCAGCGTACTTACCTGCCATGACGTGCGAACAGGCTGCAGGTGTGGTTAGGTAGGGGATCAGAGTTATACCATGATTAATTCTCATTAGCCTTAATTGGCCTGCACCACAGACAGTAACCATCCAATCCCCGGATGATCCAGACACTTTATAAAGAAAACATTTACAGCCATGTCAAGGTTAGCTTCCGACCAGTGAGCAGCGTGGCCTTATCTACACCCAGGACTGAATGTGAATACCAAAGAGAAGCTGAAACTGCCTTTGTGACTGCGATCTTCTTTCCTGTGCCGGTGCTGTTGGAAGTTAATACAGCAAAGTGGAAAGATATGGCGTTGGTTCTCCCATGCTAGTGGACAGGCTGAAGTCAATAAATGACCTGGTAAAACCCAGAAACCAATTACTTATTCACAGACTGAACGTGGTTATCTGTACAGTTAGTTTACATTGTTGTTTTTTTTTTGTTATACAAATCCTGTTTTGAACTGTTTATTTTCTTTATATCTCATCTTGCAATGAGAATTGTTTCTTTTTTTTATAGAGCAAGTTTGTTTCTTTTGTGAAGTTTAATTAAAAAAAAAAAAAAAAAACTTGGATTATATTGGAATCTACTGTCTGCATCATCTGTGTGCACCCACGTGCTCCAGCATGTATGTGTGGATTTATTTCACTGCCTTGCAGTTGAAAAATATATATACAAGTATGATTCCTCCGCCGGGACCCAGCTGCGCCCCTCTCTAACTGGCATCCGCCGGCTTATTTCAGCCCTCCTACTTGGCGCGCTGGTGTTTTACCCTCACAACTTTGCTGTTGTCTGTGTGTTTGTGTTTTTTCTTTGCAACCTTGCACTTTAAAAAGAAAAAGTAGTAGCAGCGTGATTCTGTCACCAGGACCCAGCTCTGCTGGCATGGTGAATGTGTTTCTCCCATAGCTGAATTGCTGTGTGTATAAGTCTACTTTTCCTACTACTGCCTTTGCAGTTAATTCTTTTTTTTAAAAAAGCAGGCACAGCTCCTTGAGCCTGTGTTCCACTCTGGCATACGCTTCCCCGGGTTGTGTTGACTACATTTATTTAAGGCTAGGCGCATCTTGTGCTTCTGCGCACTCGATGTAGATGCTTCGTGCTTAGTGCCACAGCATGTCAATAACATCTGCACTCGGTGCCCCAATTCTTTGGTGCACCAGTACTGTATTCTACCTCACTCAGTAGCCTTGGTGCTTCTGCACCCTTGGTGCCTGAGTGCTTCAATAGACAGGTCTGCACCCTCCGGTGTTTAAACAATGCCCTTGAGGCTGTGCAGACATCAAGCATGGCTAAAATCCATGCTTGCACATCCTGCACAACGTCCCCTGCTATCACGGCTGAGCCGTACTTGGCATTGGGTGCCCCTGGCCAGGCAGCAGGCTCAAGCCTTTGCTCTGGCCCCAGCTCAGCCGATAACGCTGACCCCGCCTGCACCGGTGGTCGCCCCAGATGTTAGCATTGCTGAGGAGGACCATGATGCGATTTCGATCGTGGCCTCATGGGAAGATGGCTCCTTCCTTCAGAAGCAGCCCCTACCTCCCTTGACCATTCCTTTAGAGCAGCGGTTGAGGAATTGCTGTAGCGTTGTTATCGAGAATGCAAGGCGTCTCGGCAGGTAGCCTCAATGCTCCCTTCCTGTACTCTGGTACAGGACAGAACGAGACGCTGGCTTCCGCTGTACTCGCCAGGTTGTCCGGCCGGGCGAATGGTTTATCACAATGGACCGAAAGGACACGTATTCCACGTCCCTATTTGTCCAGCGCACAGGAAGTATGTCCACTTCGTCATTTCAGGGGAGCATCTTTGAGTTTTGTGTGTCGTCACTTTGCCTCTCCTTAGCCCCCCGCACTTTTTCAAAGTGCATGGTTGCCATCCTAGCTGCCTTTGCGGCTGCAAGGTATCAGGGTGATGAACTACCCGGACAACTGGGCGATCTGTCCCAGTCCAGGAAGGAGCAGTGGCCCACACAGCGATTGTGACGAAACATCTGTTAAGGCTGGGTGTCACCCACAACAATGCCAGAGCCAATACCTGTGCAAAGTGCAGTCTACTTGGGTCTCTGGCTGGATTCCCTTACGATGCAAGCCTAGCTGTTGGACGACAGAGTAGCTGCCATCTGCAACTGTCTGGCCCTGTTCAGCAAGGGTTCACAGAATAATCGGTGTTATGTTAAACTATTGGGTCTGATGGCCGCAGCTTCATCAGCCACCCAACTGGGGTTACTCCACATGCGCCATATCCAAGTGTGTCTCTGTGCCTTTCAGCTGCACTCCAAGTGCGACAGACACCGTCGGCTCACCGTGTCTCGTCTGTGCTGGGAAGCTCTACGCTGGTGGAGGCAAGCCTCTCACCTGAGTGAAGGCGCATGGATAAGAGTGATATAGAACCATCAATTGGTGCTGACAGACACATCCAACTCTGGTTGGGGGGCAGTCTGGGCAGGTAGAGGAGTTCGCGGACCCTGGTCGGATCGCTGGACATCCCTGCACATAAATGTGCAGGAGCTGAGAGCAGCCCACATCTTTCCATCCACCTCCGTTTGCTTCGGAGGAGGATAGGCGATTGAATTTTCTCTGCTCAGTGCCGGCATTGAGGTGTTGCATAGATTAGACAAGAGCTCTGTGTTATACTGACAAGCTCTTTGTCTGTCATGGTATACAAACCCTAGGACAGTCCCACTCAAAGCAGCGACTGTCACATTGGATTGTGGACACAGTCTCTGGGGTGTATGACAGTGCTGGCTTACCCCCACCTGGGAGAGTAGCTGCACACTCCACTAGAGGGTTGGCTACATCTTGGGCCCTATTCAGAGGGGCCTCCTTGTTTGATGTATGTACACCAGCTAGCTGGGCTATGCCACATACATTATCCAGGTTCTACCGCTTGAATGTGGTAGATCCTTCCTTGCCTTCAACAGGCATGAGGGTCCTTGAGGTTGCACGCTCACATCACTAACCTAGGGTGAAGCGGTTCTCATGCGTCCCCTTGTATGCTGCTGTTCCTTCTTCCTCATGACGGCTCTGGTATACATTTCCCATACATAATGTTGTTGGTGGCCGTCTTTGAATTGAACGGGAACGTTAATTATTCACCGTAACCCTGGTTCCCTGAAAGAGAAGACGACTACCATATCCCATCCATAATGTTGTTGGTGGTTGTCTTCTCTTTCAGGGGACCAGGGTTACGGTAAGTAACTTAACATTTTAGTGTGTGTTTTTTATTTTTTTATTTAGTCATTCCAACTGAGTTAAGAATATCAATGCAGTGCTTTACTTTATGCTGATCGAAAATGCTGGGACAACCAGATTGTTTGTTTGTTTTGTTTTGTCTTTCTCTCTCCTGAACAGTGAACACAAGAAGTAGAATGAGCAGAGATTAGATTTACGTGAATGCTAGATGTAGATTTTTTGAAAATAATTAGCTAAAAAAAAAAAAAAAAAAAAAAAAGAAAGTGTCATTTTGATAAGACAAAATGTGCCTTCATAAAGTGTAACTTATTTCGTTAGTATTTGTTTCACATTAGGAGGACGTGCTTCAGCCTTCTTTCCCCGAGTCGGCGGGGGTTGCTAACATTGGGCCGAGGATACAGATAACAATTGGGCACACTAAATTCTGGAGAAAACCGGAGTAAAAAAATTGGAGACAACTAAATATATAAAAAAAAAAAACAACGAAAAACAAAACTTTGTTGTAGGTTCCAAGGCATGTGATTACCTTCCTTTTAGGAGTATTATGAAGTGAGTAGAAATCTGTGAGTTAAATCTTTTTAAAATTGAAATGGTTATTTATTAAGTTTGAACAAAACTTAAAAATTATAATGCACTGACATTACCCATTTTGACCCCAGCCGCAAGATGTGGTCAAAAGCAATATAATAACTCATTAGAAAGAATATGTGCAAAGCTAGATTGTTTATTTGGCTGTTTCTTGTTATACCTAATAAATTAATTTAAGAAATGCTATATTAGGAAGTAAGTGTTCTATGGTCTTCTTTCTGTTCTGATACTGAATGTGTCTGTGAGAAGTAATACTGTGGAATGTACAACAGTACATTCTGTAGGTCATTAGCAATAGTTAACAACTTGAAATGGCATTTTTGGAACTCTCTCAAACACCGAGTAACATTTGGTTCAGGTAATTACTGTAAAGGCTAGAACATTTCACATAGACTGTAAATTCAAATGAACCCAAATTGCATCTAAACAGTAAAATATATGTTCTCGCCATTTTAATCATTGCGTCATCCAACTACATCTCTCATCTGGAAAATAAGTCAAATGGACATACAGTACTCTTTAACAGTAACCCAACATAGTCCATTTTTACATGGGTTTGATGGGTTTATTTCACTCTTTCCTGTATCTAATATATATATATATATATATATATATATATATATATATATATATATATATATATATATATATATATAATCACTCCCCTGGGACTTAGCAACTTGGGAATATTCGAAAGCTGGATCAGCATCCCTTATCCCAGGTGATCAATGCTTTCAATTCTGTGTTTCTATTGATGTTACCATCTTCATAATTAAACCAACAGGTTGTTGAGCATGGGATACTGTGACCAATATCAGAGACACATTAAAAAGTATTGTCTGTTTTGGTGCTGGGCTTTCTTAAAGATGTAGTGTCTCATACAGCTTTTAGAAAAAATGTTAAGAAGGTTCTTGCATTAGCACATGTTAACAATTTTTAGCTATTTGTGTATTTTTATTTGTATTCCTTGAGGTAAGATAGTTTACAGATGGCCTCCATACCCCTTGCTGCACCAGATAGCAGCCAGAAAGTGGCAAGGAGTGGGGAATGTAACCTTTGGTAATATAAACAAAATGTAAAGCTTATAGTATATGGTTTCTGATGAAGCAATGTGTGTAGAAGGTACAACTGTAGAAAAATGTAATAAATCACCTAGGGATCATATATGAGTGCTGAAGCATACTGGAAAAAAGACTTATAACTTTAATCAAATAGTTGAAGTATGATGTCTACAGTAGGCTAAAGAGCAGATAATCTGTGTAATTAAAATAAGCAGAACTTAAAACAAAGGTTATTTAAATATCTTGCCATTGGGTGATGATATACGACAACACAGAGTCCATTTCCAATCTTATGCAGATGACACTCAGATTTATTTAAAAATGTGTTATAATAATGAAGCAGTTTTATCTGCTTGTTTTGCAGATGTACAAGTTTGGTTGTCCTAATAATTTTGGGAAATTAAATGCAAGCAAAACTGAGCTGGATAATGGGATCTGAAACCCATCTCTATTATTTTCCTATATTGTCTTGCTCTTTGGTCATCCACAGTTTAGGTGTCCAGCTAGACCCTACGCTATCATTTGAAAAACATATTTCTACTGTGGTTAAAGCATGGTTTTATCACCAAAAGAACATTTCCAGAGTTTGTCATTTTCTGTTTCCCAGAGATACAGAGATCCTTGTGCATGCCTTTGTAACTTCTCGATTGGATTACTTTAATACTACTTTTTCTGGACTTTCTACTCATTCTTTGAGTCGTCTTCAGACGGTGCAAAATGTAGCGGCTCGCTTTACGTTTAGTGCCACCTAGTGGTAATTCTCATTATTCTCCAGTAAAGTAACTACTTCCTGTGTTATGTTAGGTTATAGGAAGTGAGAACCTAGAGGTTTGGACACTTACAGTTTATACACAAGGCTAGTGTTGTGCAATGCTTGGCAACAATCCAGTGTCATCTTCACTGCATAGTTCTTAAGAGAGCAATATCGGTAAGTATGTTCATTATTTACACAGATCTCATTGATATTAACATATTATTACTGAATTAAGTCATTATTTTTGACATGTTTTTAAGATGTTTTTCATTGATGTTATTTAGCATGTAAGCTGCATCGGATAAGCAGCTAGTTAGCTAGCTAGAGATTTAGTACTAGTTATTCGTAGCTACTGCAATACTTACCTTACGCTAATCTGTTTTATGTGTAGTTCATGCTGTTATTTTACTGCACTTAGGCAGCGTCATGTGAATATTACTTACATTGTTGTGAGAATGTATACTTCCATGAGTACGCATTTGTGATTTGTATTTGCAGTTTCACACTTTTATTCAAGTAAGCCTTTAAAGATACACCCTGTCTCTTGGAGAATCATTTGAATGAGTGTTTAGCTGACTAGATAGTTGGATACAAGTTACATTCAATGAGGCCAGTACAACATCAGTGTTGAATTTTAAATCCACTTTTAACCCTTAGCGGTTCATTTATTCAGCGCATGTCAGGAGCATCTGGTCCAATTTATTTTCACATGCGCTGCTTATTTTATACACGCTCTTTAATTTTTTTTTTCAGTGTAAAACAGGTTGAAAAGGCACTGCATAGCAAAGGACACTCAGTACTGCATCTCCAGCCAAGCCCTACCCCTTGTTCACTGTATTTTTCACATACCTCTTTATAGACGTACATATTGATAAATCCTCTCCTGATACTCGTTTTATCACCAAACTCCTCAATAATGCAATCTAAGTCATTATTTTATTACTACAACTTCTGAAAAAGCTTGCAAAGGTCTGTGATGTTCTTTGAGCTCTGGGTGCGGAAGCAGATTTCCGTGTTATCTCTTTGGTGCAGGGGCTATCTGTATTGCTGAGAAGCATCCTATTGTCGGCTTGATTTGGCTTCTATTGGTCTCACTCAGCCATTGAAAGGTTTTCTCGGCTTTTTCCACAGAAAAAATGACCAGAGACCTGTGCTTTATGTCTTTTTGATGATGTTGGACAGGGCCCAACATCGGATTGGAAAGGGAAAATTGTAATGTTGGACCTGGTCTGACATAGGACCGCAAAGAGTTAAGAAAGACAGACGTATGTACCTCATTACATTAAGAAAATAATGAGAGCTTAGTTATAAAAATTAGGATGTAAACTTTATTTTCTGAAAAGATAGCTGTCCGAGGCGTCTCTTGAATCTGGCCAAAAAATGACTTCATGCAGTGAATTTGGAAAATCGCTTGCAGTAGAGTTTCATATTAATTAAAAAAATAAAAAAATAAAAAAAAACTAGATAAACAGGATGTCTCAAACTTGCATGCACAGGGGCTTTTTTCAGAAACAGACACAGGTCAGGCTGAAAATAACTGAACTGGCCACTGTATGCTTAGTGGTTTTATTCAAAGGCTTACGCTACTCCTACAGTCTTTGTCCAATATTTTCTTAACACACATTTGTATACGAACTTAAACTGACCCGCTGAAAGCATACTGGAAAGGCATCATAATATGCTGCTAAGAGGGACATATATTTTTGAGCCAGGTTAATATAATCAAATAGAGCTGGTGTTTTTAAGAGCTAGTTTTAACTATAAATACAGATCTCTATAATCTCTCTACAAAATCTATATATTATATATATATATATATATATATATATATATATATATATATATATATATATATATATATATATATATATATAGCGCTCTGGAAAAAATTAAGAGACCACTGCAAAATTATCAGTTTCTCTGGTTTTACTATTTATAGGTATGTGTTTGGGTAAAATGAACATTTTTGTTTTATTCTATAAACTACTGACAACATTTCTCCCAAATTCCAAATAAAAATATTGTCATTTACAGCATTTATTTGCAGAAAATGACAACTGGTCAAAATAACAAAAAAGATGCAGTGTTGTCAGACCTCAAATAATGCAAAGAAAATAAGTTCATATTCATTTTTAAACAACACAATACTAATGTTTTAACTTAGGAAGAGTTCAGAAATCAATATTTGGTGGAATAACCCTGATTTTCAATCACAACTTTCATGCGTCTTGGCATGCTCTCCACCAGTCTTTCACATTGATGTTGGGTGACTTTATGCCACTCCTGGCGCAAAAATTCAAGCAGCTCGGCTTTGTTTGATGGCTTGTGACCATCCATCTTCCTCTTGATCACATTCCAGAGGTTTTCAATGGGGTTCAGGTCTGGAGATTGGGCTGGCCATGACAGGGTCTTGATCTGGTGGTCCTCCATCCACACCTTGATTGACCTGGCTGTGTGGCATGGAGCATTGTCCTGCTGGAAAAACCAATCCCCAGAGTTGGGGAACATTGTCAGAGCAGAAGGAAGCAAGTTTTCTTCCAGGACAACCTTGTACTTTGCTTGATTCATGCGTCCTTCACAAAGACAAATCTGCCTGATTCCAGCCTTGCTGAAGCACCCCCAGATGAGTCCAATTTTCAGCTTTGCCCAACACCTGGTCGTCTAATGGTTAGACGGAGACCTGGAGAGGCCTACAAGCTGTGCTTAGTGCAATATGTTTGTGAGTAAGTATAATAAATTATTAGAAATAGCTGCATTTTTAATACCCCTTGATATATAAGTTCGACTGCCGTCAGCCATAGGCTATGTAAAAATGTTTAAAATGGCTTGCTTTCCTAGTGGTCCGCAAAAACTTTCGATAACAATGTAGTGATCAGCATAAAGGAAAAAGGTTGGGAACCGCTGGTCTAGAATGCAAAGGGCATCCAGTTAAAAGGGTTCATGCTGCCAAGAAGAAGAAAATAATAATAATAATATAGATTTCTGTATTTTACAATTGCAGCATATTTTAATTTAGAAAAGTAAATGGTGGCTGGCACAATTAATGGGGCTGGTATTTCACAGGATGTCTGGGAGGATGACGATTCCAGCAAATGGTCCGATGCCACTGCCATTAACCGGTGCATTTCCTCCCAGAACTGAAATTGGGACCTCGAGCTTTGACCAGAGGACTGCAGGCGTTGTCTCTCCTGCAGGTACAGATATTTCAGTTTCATGAATGTATCTCGTACCTGCAGGAGTGTTCTGTTTATACCAAGTTCAGCCAGAGCACCGGTAATACTGTTGAAAATTGTGGCATTTCTTTGGCGAGGTCGATCCAGTTCATCCACAACCCCCAGCTCCGCAATAATTTGGAGGAGGGAACGAGTTTCCCCACCCATCCAGTGGACCTGGTGTTGCATGCTGTCAGAAGGGGTGGAAGCCTGAAACATCCTGCGGGAAAAAAGCTACATTATTCGTAGTATAAGTATTATGAATAATGCTGGTAATAATGATCTAGTAGTCCATAATTAGGGCTAGGAGTTTGTCACAGAAAATTTGGATGTAATTTACGGAGCAGTCACGGTCAACGTGTACAAAATCACTGAGAAAATGACAGAGGGAGAATAAAGTCACAGGAATAAAAAATTAAATAACTGTCTTTAATAAAAGCATATTGCAGCATTGGTGCGCACAGGTTCAGCAAAGAAGGATGAGACGAGCAAATGAAATTTCAATGTGTTGCTTTTTTATTTGCACTGCAACGGTGACTACTAACTAACAGTAGCATTTATAAGCGCTGAACTAAGCAGAGAATAAAGACGCAAACAAGGAGAGGGTAAGAGACGGCAAGCGTAACACACTGGGGGTGAGAAATACACACACTGGGGACAAGAAACATGTACATTAAATTAAGTGCAACCATACAACAATTGAAACACAAGTGGAACAATAATTTCAATTAAAAAGAGGAAACTTTTCAATGTATGTCTCGCAGCAAATGCTGACTGTTAGTATAGTAGCCTACACACACAAACACTGAATTTATGAACTGTTAAATAACTTTCAAGAAGTATTTAATCGAAGAGCTTAGTTTGATTCAAAAAAATTTTCTTCTCCAAAAAAATTAAAAAATTAAAAAAGGACAGCGTTGATACAGTATGCAAAATATGACATTGAAGCTAGTTCAAAATATGTAATTTATTAGAATTAATAAACAATAAATGCATTGCTTTTAAATGTGAAATTTAATGAGAAACATTAACCCTATTCATAATACACTGAAATGAATAATAATGTTATAAACTGCTGACATTGTTGCATTGGTATAAATCAAAATCTTTATATACAATTTATATATAATTTAGCAGCGACCCTCACCAGGAGAAGCAGATTGATAATAATGGATTGATGGATATTTAACTGATTTGTATTAGTAAGACTGGGATAACGAAAATTTTACGCTGCTATAGTAGAGGAGGACAACAGAATGTTCCCAGAGAAAAGCGTTCTTTTATATAGGGGAAGTGGAGGAGGTATCGTGGTATTTCATGAAAGTCTATCCTGAAGTATTTTGCACGACTGTCGAGTTTGTTGCTATGGGATTAATTAGGCCAATTAGCGTGCACTTTACAGTGTTTTATCAAAGTGTAATGACACTTAAGCGGCACACTTTTTTTGCCGTGCACTTTTGGAATGAGCACAATAATGCGCCATTTTTGTGTGACACGTCATGAAAGCACTATAGTAGCGCGATTAAAACTTGCATGTAAACCCCACCACTGTTACAAATAATTAAGAGATTTTCAGAGATTTTTATATTAAGCATTATACATCCCAAAATCATTTATTAAAAAAATGAAATAATGGTGATGGAAATATAGAAATATCCATCATACAGTCTAATACTGGGGAAAAGGTCCCAATTGTCTATTCTCCATACATTAATATGGTGTGTGTGTTCATTGAAGTTAATGCAGGCCTGTGTATTTTAACATGCTCAATATACACATTGCTGAATATCTCAATTATTTAGAGCTGTGTTATTGAGCATTAAAATTAACAGGAATAGAAGCAACATAGTTAGGCTTCACCTAGCTATTTTACACCATTTGAGGCCTTATTTACACCAATGCTTTTAAACTAACAGAGCAATATTTGAATGCACTAGCCAAAATATCTTACTTAGATTCTTGCAAATTTCACAATATCAATATATTGTTTAAAATGTTCCAAATGCTGTATATACTAAGCTGGGATTCTATACATTAACAACATACAGTCAACACTCACATATCCAACCCTATACAATTTTGACTTCAGTTAAACACATGACACATTCGCAGATAATGTGATGGATAAGAAAACATACCACCACTTCAATTCTTATATTCCTGTCTGTTTTTGTTTGCCTTGATTGTGCCTGAAATCAGTATAAGATTGGACCAAGTCTGAGAATACAGGGCCACCTACATTTTTACTGAGAAATTAAAAATTTTCTAATCCAGGTTCCAGCTGTCTGTATACATGTAATGGATACAGACAATTGAAGCCTTGTCACATATTCGAAATCACTGCGCTGCCACACAGAATTTACAGTACTGTTAGCCATGGTGTTTACAGTTAAAGATGTATAGTAAAGCTATAAAACTGAGTGACTAATTACCAGAAAAAAAAAAAAAAAAAAAAAAAAGTACTATGTAGACATGTCAATTTGGACAATTAGATGGACTGGAAGATACCAAAACAGAAAAAAAGAATTATATATATATATATATATATATATATATATATATATATATATATATATATATATATCGCTGTCTTTATACTCACTCACCCAGACTTTCTCACTTCAAATTTTTAGTGGTTTGTAAATGCTCCAGAAAAACAGACACTTCTGCTCATTATCCATCCTTCTCCAACACCGACCTTGAAAAATGATGAAATCCAAGACGTCGTAATCTATTTTTTTACTTCCGTTCAGTGTCGCGAAGCCATAGCTAAGGTTTGCACGAAGGTACTGTTTAAAGACGATTTTACGACCGGCTCAAAATTGCATGAAAATTGTGCTTGTGTGGTCGGATGGGCAGGCTCAGCAAACCCTCTGAACGGGGTAGCATTTGGTTGAATACTTTTTGAGATACAGAGTGGCGAAACAAAAGAGATTTTCTTTTGTTTTTAGAAATGACCTGTATCTCATAAAGTATAGCAAATTAAAGAACCACGCTTGGCATTCAGATAGCCCCTGGGGTGTAGTTTTGCAACGGGGTACTTATATTTTTTGGGAGGTCCTAGTTTTACAGAACTTGAACCCCAAATATAATGGTCTGATGAAATTGCTAGGCAGAGTAACTTGCATCTGTCCCACTGCACTGAATAGAGAGAAATGGAATATGTAGTTCAGCACACACAGGTCTGTGATTCTGTCTGGATTAAAACTGGTAATCAGTGATATGTGTTTTGTGTTTGTGACTTCAACACTGGGGAAACTAATAATAATTTGTTAATTTAGGAAATACGATTTTCATTTCCCCCCTCTCACTTTTATAGTTATGGTACGGTTGGGAGTTCAATGATACTGTCCCATTCCACAAACAAATCTGTGTTTCTGTCAGTATTAAAACTGTTAACCTATCTGTGCTTTTAAATAATAAAATGTAAAAAAAATTAAAGTGACCCTGTATATAGTGTTACTTATTATTCAAATAAGATTAAATTTAACTGGTGGACGCAAACTCTAGCATGTAGCTAGTACAGCAATTGCAAACACTGACACAATACAGATTTGTTTCAGAGGCACGTATTGATGTCCACATTTAGCAAAGTTGAACAGTAACAAAATGTTGGTTGACAACAAGACATAAATAATAACATGCTCCCATTTACAGTTTTTAAAAGAATATTCTGAAATGAAAATCTTTTATACGTTTATTCCTACCAACAATTACTTATTTGAAATGTCACTTGTGCTCTGTAACACCAGATTTATATAGCGCCATTTTAAAAGTCAAGAAAGAAATTAATTAACCCCCATATTGTTTATTAGTTTATTAAAATGATATGATATTGCAACATTTGTCAAATTCAAGCATGACGGAGTTGTATTTCATAGGAAAACATTTTCAGCTTGGGCTATTTTGTTCTGCAAAGGGCAAACCATCTGCCTGGGTGCAAAAAGATGAGCAAAGGTTTCAATGTAATGATACACAATGCACACAACACACCAGACTGCCTAAAAACCTGCATGATTATTACATGATCTTTCGAGCAAGAGTGGACAGAGCCATACAGCATGAATAATAATTGTCCTGAGCAGTACTGTTCAAAGTTGTCCCCACCTCTCCAGCCTCAGGAGTAGTCGTTGCTGTCCCCACCTCTCCAGTCTCGGGTGTAGTCGTTGCTGTCTCCACCTCTCCAGCCTCAGGTATAGTCGTTGCTGTCCCCACCTCTCCAGCCTCAGGTGTAGTCGTTGCTGTCCCCACCTCTCCAGTCTCAGGTGTAGTCGTTGCTGTCCCCACCTCTCCAGTCTCAGGTGTAGTCGTTGCTGTCCCCACCTCTCCAGTCTCAGGTGTAGTTGCTGTCCCCACTTCTCCAGTCTCACGTATAGTCATTGCTGTCTCCACCTCTCCAGTCTCAGGTATAGTCGTTGCTGTCCCCACCTCTCCAGTCTCAGGTAGTCGTTGCTGTCCCCACCTCTCCAGTCTCAGGTGTAGTCGTTGCTGTCCCCACCTCTCCAGTCTCAGTTGCTGTCCCCACTTCTCCAGTCTCGTTGCTGTCCCCACCTCTCCAGTCTCAGGTGTAGTCGTTGCTGTCCCCACCTCTCCAGTCTCAGGTGTAGTCGTTGCTGTCCCCACCTCTCCAGTCTCAGGTGTAGTCGTTGCTGTCCCCACCTCTCCAGTCTCAGGTGTAGTCGTTGCTGTCCCCACCTCTCCAGTCTCAGGTGTAGTCGTTGCTGTCCCCACCTCTCCAGTCTCAGGTGTAGTCGTTGCTGTCCCCACCTCTCCAGTCTCAGGTATAGTCGTTGCTGTCCCCACCTCTCCCTCAGGTATAGTCGTTGCTGTCCCCACCTCTCCAGTCTCAGGTGTAGTCGTTGCTGTCCCCACCTCTCCAGTCTCAGGTGTAGTCGTTGCTGTCCCCACCTCTCCAGTCTCAGGTATAGTCGTTGCTGTCCCCACCTCTCCAGTCTCAGGTGTAGTCGTTGCTGTCCCCACCTCTCCAGTCTCAGGTGTAGTCGTTGCTGTCCCCACCTCTCCAGTCTCAGGTGTAGTCGTTGCTGTCCCCACCTCTCCAGTCTCAGGTATAGTCGTTGCTGTCCCCACCTCTCCAGTCTCAGGTGTAGTCGTTGCTGTCCCCACCTCTCCAGTCTCAGGTGTAGTCGTTGCTGTCTCCACCTCTCCAGTCTCAGGTATAGTCGTTGCTGTCCCCACCTCTCCAGTCTCAGGTATAGTCGTTGCTGTCCCCACCTCTCCAGTCTCAGGTATAGTCGTTGCTGTCCCCACCTCTCCAGTCTCAGGTGTAGTCGTTGCTGTCCCCACTTCTCCAGTCGTTGCTGTCTCCAGTCTCAGGTATAGTCGTTGCTGTCCCCACCTCTCCAGTCTCAGGTATAGTCGTTGCTGTCCCCACCTCTCCAGTCTCAGGTGTAGTCGTTGCTGTCCCCACCTCTCCAGTCTCAGGTGTAGTCAGCTGTCCAGTCTCAGTAGTCGTTGCTGTCCCCACCTCTCCAGTCTCAGGTATAGTCGTTGCTGTCCCCACCTCTCCAGCCTCAGGTGTAGTCATTGCTGTCCCCACCTCTCCAGTCTCAGGTGTAGTCGTTGCTGTCCCCACCTCTCCAGTCTCAGGTGTAGTCGTTGCTGTCCCCACCTCTCCAGCCTCAGGTGTAGTCGTTGCTGTCCCCACCTCTGTTGCTGTCCCCACCTCTCCAGCCTCAGGTATAGTCGTTACTGTCCCCACCTCTCCAGCCTCAGGTAAAGTCGTTGCTCTCCCCACCTCTCCAGTCTCAGGTGTAGTCGTTGCTGTCCCCACTTCTCCAGTCTCAGGTGTAGTTGTTGCTGTCCCCACCTCTCCAGCCTCAGGAATAGTCATTGCTGTCCCCACCTCTCCAGCCTCAGGTATAGTCGTTGCTGTCCCCACCTCTCCAGCCTCAGGTGTGCTCGTTGCTGTCCCCACCTCTCCAGCCTCAGGGGCAGGGATTAACATTTGATTTGGCATCAATAAATTTAGTTTTTATTGACTTAACAGGATCCTGAGTAGCTGACATACCCACAATTCATGGAAGTCTGCACCACCCCTAACAGAATGAAAGCCACCAGGGACATAGAAGGTCAGAAGAGCTGGGTTCAGGTAGGCAGAAGCAGGGAAAAAAAAAACTTTATCAAACACAACCACCAGAAATCAAAACAACCAACAAAGTTGAGTCACTTCAAAATTTTGATGAGCAAAACCAACAACAAGAGAACGAAAGGAACAACATCCAGGACCCTATTGACAGTGGTGACCAGACAGCAAAAAGAAGGGAGGTCATGACTGTTGGCGATTCCATATTGAGAAACACAGCAATTTCAATTCATAGTTTGGACCCCCTTACTACAACAGTGTGCTGCCTTCCAGGAGCCTCTGTCAAGCACATCACTGAGAACCTGGACAGGCTCCTAGAACGAATAGGAGACGACCAGGTAGTAGTCGTCCACATCGGTACAAACAACATTGGAAGAGACAGACCAACATCACCGCAAAACAAATTCAGAGAGCTAGGAAGGAAATTAAAAGACAAGACCAAAACTGTGGTATTTTCTGGTATACTACCGGCACCTTGCAAATGACCATATGGACAGCTAGAAATAATTAATCTAAACACATGGCTGAAAACACGGTGCACATGGGAAGGCTTCACCTATCTTGATCATTGGACCACATTCTACAATGAGGATTATCTGTATAGACGGGACGGACTGCACTTAAATAAAAAGGGAACCAGTCTGCTTGGAGAAAAGATCTTCGAGCAGGTTCAGAAGCATTTAAACTAAAAAGGAAGGGGGGAGAAATTAACAAAAAAACAGAAGGGAGATTGCATCAAAACAAGGACAACAACTCAGGTAAGACAACCATTAAATGTATTTATCTAAATGCTAGAAGTATCAGAAAGAAAATTTTAGAACTTGAAGCTACTGCACTAACAAGTAACTATGATGTGATAGGTGTTACAGAAACTTAGTTGTCTGAGAGTGATAGGAACGAATATAATATTTGTGGGTATACACTGTATAGGAAAGACAGGCAGGACAGAAAAGGAGGAGGGGTAGCGCTATACATAAGAAACAGTCTTGAAACCCAGGTTTTAAACCTGGACAAAGAAAACAAAGCCGAATCAATATGGGTCAGAATAACAGACAAAAATTCAAAGGGCATAATAACAGGAGTATGCTATAGACCGCCAGATTCAGATGGTGAATCTGTTATACTATGACATTAGAAATGCGTGTAGCAAAGGAGAAGCCATACTAATGGGGGATTTCAACTTCCCCCATATAAAATGAGAAAACTCGGTAGGGAGCACGACGGACGAAATTGAAATGGTGGAAATGACAAATGACTGCTTCCTAACACAATTTGTCAAGGCACCGACTAGAGGGGAGGCATGCCTTGATTTAGTATTTTAAATAACGAAGACAGAATAACTAAAACAGAGGTCAGAGAACCACTAGAAAACTCAGACCACAACATGGTCTCATTTGAATTGCTTTTTAAAATCCCAAAAGTAATGACTAAAGCTAAGGTTTACAATTTTAGAAAAGCAATCTGTGAAGGTATGAAACAAAGATTAACAGAAGTAGATTGGAGTAAAATAGAGAAAACATCCACAGAAAAAGGATGGGTGTTCTTCAAAAATGTAGTACTAGAGACACAAAACAATTACATTCCTAAAGTAGACAAATTTAAATATAAAACTAAATTGCCAAAATGGTTTAATAGATCAATTAAAAAAAAAATTCAGCAAAAAAAGACACTTTACAGAGTGTTAAAAAGCGACCAAAAAGAAAGTACACAGAAAGAGAACACGAAACTGGAAACACAAGTCAAAAAGGAAGTTAGAAAGTCCAAGAAAGAAATAGAAATGAACATTGCTAAGGGGGCTAAAACCAATTCCAAAATGTTTTTCCAATATTACAGCAGCAAGAGAACATTCAAAAAGAGGTTAAATGCCTAAGAAATACAAATGGCAAAATCGTAGGTGAAGAAAAAAAAAATAGCAAATCTATTAAATGATTACTTTTCACAAGTTTTTACAAAGGAAGATACGGACAACATTCCCCAAATGTAATCCAGTTCCTATCCAGTTTTAAATAACTTTAGCATAACCGAGGCAGAAGTGTTAAAGGGACTAGGAGCTCTTAAAATAAACAAATCCCCTGGGCCGGATGAGATCCTCCCAATAGTACTCAAAGAAATGAAAGAAGTTATTTACAAACCGCTAACCAAGATCATGCAACAGTCTTTTGACACAGGGGTGGTACCGACAGACTGGAAAATTTCAAACGTAATACTGATCCACAAAAAGGGAAACAAAACTGAACCAGGTAACTACATACCATTAAGCTTGACTTCTATTATATGCAAACTATAATAAGATAAAAAATGGAAAAGTACCTATATGGTAACAGGGTGCTGGGAGACAGTCAACATGGTTTTAGGAAAGGGAGATCGTGTCTAACTAACTTGCTTGATTTTTTTGAGGATGCAACTTCGGTAATGGATAATTGCAAAGCATATGACATGGTTTATTTAGATTTCCAGAAAGTTTTTGACAAAGTCCCACAGAAAAGATTAATTCTCAAACTGAACGCAGTTGGGATTCAAGGTAACACATGTACATGGATTAGGGAGTGGTTAACATGTAGAAAACAGAAAGTACTGATTAGAGGAGAAACCTCAGAATGGAGTGTGGTAACCAGTGGAGTACCACAGGGATCAGTATTAGGTCCTCTGCTATTCCTAATCTACATAATTTAGATTCTGGTATAGTAAGCAAACTTATTAAATTTGCAGATGACACAAAAATAGGGGGTGGCAAACATTGTTGCAGCAGCAATGGTCATTCAAAATGATCTAGACAAGATTCAGAACTGGGCAGACACATGGCAAATGGCCTTTAATGGAGAAAAGTGTAAGGTACTGCACGCAGAAAATGAAAATGTGCATTATAAATATCATATGGGAGATACTGAAATTGGAGAAGGTATTCATTGAAAAGACCTAGGAGTTTTTGTTGACTCAGAAATGTCTTCATCTAGACAATGTGGGGAAGCTATAAAAAAGGCCAACAAGATGCTCGGCTACATTATGAAAAGTGTTGAATTTAAATCAAGGGAAGTAATGTTAAAACTATACAATACATTAGTAAGACCTCATCTTGAATATTGTGTTCAGTTCTGGTCACCTCGCTATAAAAAAGATACTGCTGCTCTAAAAAGAGTGCAAAGAAGAGCGACCAGAATTATTCCGGGTTTAAAAGGCATGTCCTATGCAATCAGGCTAAAAGAACTGAATCTGTTCAGTCTTGAACAAAGAAGACTACGCGGCGACCTAATTCAACCCTTCAAAATTCTAAAAGGTATTGACAATGTCAACCCAAGGGACTTTTTCGACCTGAAAAAAGAAACAAGGACCAGGGGTCACAAATGGAGATTAGACAAAGGGGCATTCAGAACAAAAAATAGGATGCACTTTTTTACACAGAGAATTGTGAGGGTCTGGAATCAACTCCCCAGTAATGTTGTTGAAGCTGACACCCTGGGATCCTTCAAGAAACTGCTTGATGAGATTCTGGCATCAATAAGCTACTAACAACCAAACAAGCAAGTTGGGCCAAATGGCCTCCTCTCGTTTGTTATGTTCTTATGTCTCTTTCTTCTGTGTTTTTTAGTGTCTCAGGTTGTGTTTTCAGCACTACATTATGTGGCAGGAATGTTTTTTTGATTTTCCAGGATGCCTTGCGCAAAACAATGGAAATTCCGTGGCAAAAACTCTGTTAAAGTAATGCTAAGGTTTGGTTACAAAAGTCGAAAAGGTTAGGAAATTGCAAGTTAAGGTAGCCACACAACCTTAACTCTGCACCCTTATGTGTATGTTTGCCATTGCACTTGATTTTAGATATGTCATCATCAATGACATCGCTAAGCACATGACAAATTTTCCCCAAAGACTGGCCATACGGACATAAGACTAGGAAATCACAGTCCTTGTGATTGGCAAAATAATAATAATAGCATCAGTAATAAAACAAACAAAATGGAGATGGATGAATCAATTGTATTAATTAAATATGCGATTAAAATCAAGATTAAAATTTGTAATTGGTATTTATGTGTGTGTGTGTACGTACATACATATATACAGTGGTTTGCAGAACTATTCACCCCTAACAACAATGTCACTTTTTGTTGAATTACAAATAATGTGTGCACAGTTTTTCAAAGGAACTTTTTTTACTCAAAGCTGTAGTGGTTAAGTTGAACACTGTTATATGAGAAGGAGGTTAAATGTTGGAAAAATTTGCAAAGAAAATGTACAAAATGAAATTTACTGGCTGCATAAGTATTCAACCCCTTAATATTAGAACCGCTGAGATTTCGGACTACATACAACCGTTGCACCCGCAACATGTGCGGCTCCATTTTAAAACGGCTTCAATATGAAAATGAAAAACAATCACACATCATACATAACATTTTCAGAGCAGAAACATCATATTTAAATTGAAAATGTAACTTTTTTCTTATTTATTCCAAAATGACCACAAATACATAAACATGAAAAATTAGTAAAATAAACTTTGCGCAATAAACTTCTGTGTAAACAGGTGTAGAAAGCTGTATAACATTATTTATATAACATTACAAAACATAAATAACTAGTTATAAGAATAGCATAAAACTAAAATATAACATAACTTATGCAACGTGAAAACGCTTGAGTGAAACAGAGTAAAAAGGCTCTCTCTGTCTGTTCAGAGTTCTATTACAGCTTTCCTAGTACAATCTCTGGAGAAAACGCGCTTTTCAGCTGTACCAGTACATTTGCCACAGACTGCCTTTTCACAATGGGCGCAGACATCAAAATTTCTGTTTTTACTGCATTTATCAACCTGGCATTGTCTTTTATTCCAAGTGTCAGTGGGCACAGTGCTGGTTGAAGGTTGCGGGGCATTTGCCAGCTGGCTTTCGTGTCCCTTATCAAAATGTTTCTGCCGTAACTCCAGGGCTAACTGCAAAATGAAGTCCCTCTGAGTGATTGTGTTGCCGGTGCACTCCTTGTACAAAACCAAAGCATTGATGGCTGCCAGATCCAAAACATTATAAAAAAAACAGCCACTGGCCACCTGTGAGTACCACCTTTGACAGAATACAGCCGTGCCATTTGATCCAGTATATCCACACCGTACTTCATTGCGTTGTAAAATGCAACAGTCTCTAGCTTTTGTTTAGCATCAGTCCCGATGGTCACTGATTTGTGCAGAGAGCTTAGAATAAGCACCTTTTTTTTTTTTTTTTTTTTTTTACACATGTACATCATTGGTGGAACAGTCATTCTGATTGAGGAGTAAAGTGGAGTGAAAGGGGGCTGTTGCAAACTTGCAAGCTGATTCAGAGGACAGGCAGACGAGAAAAAGGTAGTGTAGCTATATCACACTCTATTGTGATTCATTGTGTATTATAACAGTGGGTGCCACCCACTTCTCCTAGCAGGGACTTTCCAGGGTCTGTGGACTAGGGAGTTTCCCCACAGCTGCCAGGCAAGGACTTTTCAGAATCTCTGGGCTGGGGAGTTGCCCATCGCCATCTGCCTGTACTTTCCCTCACCAACTGTCAGGCAGAGTATTTCCAGCCATGTGCGGATTGGCTGGGGCGGGCACTGCCTCCCTCCAGCTCCCCTATAAAAGGGGCTGTGAGCAGGACCTCAGGGTTAGCCTGGAGAAGAAGGAACTGTTACAAGAATCTGGATTGTTTAAACTGGTTATTTTGTTTGATTTGTGTGAGAATAAACCAAGTGTTTACTTTAAGCAACTGTTTTGTGTCCTTCTTGACGTCTGCTAATATTATTATTATTATTATTATTATTATTATTATTATTATTATTATTATTATTAATAATAATAATAATAATAATAATAATAATAATAATAATAAAATTATGTGTGGAATGACTATCATTAGTGTTTCAGCACTCGACAGGAGTATATTATACGTTCTTTCACAATGATTTTGATTTTATTACAAAGCCCAGACTAAATTGTCTGCTATGTTATACTGATTTCAATACGTCGCATAAACTGTGGGTCTGGCAGTTGAACAAGCAAGTGCTTCTAACTTATTCATTTTTACGATTCTGCAGCTGATACACCGTATGGGTATTTAATTCAAATATTTAATAACACTTAAGAACGAACATGCACATGATATTCACATACGCAGAGATATTTAAATTGCAGAAGCCGTTCAAAAAGCGGCTATGGTGGTGCTTGTGTTAAGTCAGTACTTGGTAGAAGCACCTTTTTCAGCAATTACTGCTATGAGTCTTTTTGGCTAGGTCTCTACTAGGTTTGCACAGTATGATGGTGACATTTTTGCCCATTCTTCTCAAAAAAATTGCAAAAAATTCTGATACGTTTGTTGGGAATCGTCAATAGACTGTAATCTTCAAGTCTCGCCATAAATTTTTGAGTGGATTCAAGTCAGGACTTTGACTGGGCCTCTCAAGGACATTAATACTCTTCTTGTTCAACCACTCCAGTGTGGCTTTGGCTTTGTGCTTTGGGTCATTGACCTGCTGAAATGTGAATTTCCTCCCCGGTTTCAGTCATGGCTGACTCAAACAGGTTTTCCTCAAAGATTCACCTGTACTTTGCATCATCTATTCTCCCCTCTATCCTGACAAGCTTCCCAGTCCCTGCTGAGGAGAACCAGCCCCATAACATGATGCTGCCACCGCCATACCTGACAGTTGGGATGTAGTTGACTGGGTGATTTGCAGTGTTGGGCTCACGCCAGATGTAATGCTTGGAATTTAGACCGAAATGTTCAATTTTTGTCTTGTCTGATCACAAAACCTTTTTCCACATGTCTGCAGTATCATCTACATGCTTTTTTGCAAACTCCATACATGCTTTAAGATGCAGCTTTTTGAGTAATGGCTTCTTTCTTACCATCCACCATACAGGTCAGCTTTGTGTAGAGACCGGCTTATTGCTGATGTGTGAACACTGACTCCCATCTCAGACACAGAACTTTGCAGATCTCTCAAGGTCATTGTTGGTCAGAGCGACATCCCAAACCAGTTTCCTGCTTGCCCGGCTGCTCAGTTTGGGAGGGCGACCTGATCTGGGTAGTGTCTGGGTGGTATGATGCATCTTCCACTTCTTAATGATGGACTTCACTGTGCTGACAGGAATAACCAACGCATTGGAAATTTTCTTGTACCCTTCTCCTGCTCTGTGTCTCTCTACCACTTTTTATGCTTGACTTATGTTGAAAGCTCCTTGGTCTTCATGGTTGCTTTGTTGGATCACTGTGTGAGTTGCAGCTTGAAAGTCTTTATATATCTGAGGGAAATTATCTACAAGTTAAACCACTTTGAGTACATACAGGCTGAAACCATTTCACTAATTTTGAGACCTTTTAAACAAATCATTTGCACCTGAGCTGATTTAGGGCTGCAGTAAGGGGCTGAATACTTATGCAACTGAGATTAATCTGTTTTTCTCTGTAAATCTTATTTATTTATAGTCTATATGCATTTTTTAACTTTATCAATGTAGAGTAGTTTGTGTAGATTCTACATATAAAATCTAATTTGAAAGCGTTGTGGAGTTTTTTATTCGCCACAGGTTGATCTGGACATTGATTGCACCTGTTTGGGTAATGAAGTGTTTGCTAGACATAACAGACTTATTTACTTACAGACTGATAAGTTAAATGATTTGTTGTTTTCTGTTTTTCTAACATTGTTGGGTGCATGGTTCCTCTCTGGGAAAAAAAAAAGCACAATGATGATGTGGCGTAAATACTGCAGCTTTCAAAATTTATCCAATAGATGTTGCAAAGAAGATTTAATAGAACTAAGATTGAATAGTTTTAACAAAACCTTAAAGTTAAAAATCTCAATGGGGTCTATAACAAGAAAAGGGCTGAAAAAGAAGGGCTATAATAGGGCTAAAAGAGAAGGGCTAAAGTACAGTTTTCTATGTTCCAATAAATACCATTTTTAGTTTTCTGAACAATGAAATGTAATATAAATTAGGTTGCTTTAGGCAATAGACCATTCCCCACTGAATTTTTAAACTGGAACAAAAGACCTGAGAGAGCTGGTTTTTACTTGAGAGTTTCCTTCACCTCAAAATGTCCTTTTGGGCAGAGTTGCTATGGCACTTTTAAACACACCCTTTAGAAACTGGAAAGGAACAGATTGCTGTAGAAAACAAACATTTCTTGAGACTAATTAAAAAATTAAAAAAAAAAACTTGTTTCTGTCAGTTTGAAAAATAAGTTAAATGTAACTGTGTTTATTAGTGTATGAAATAAATTATCCGTATACACTACAAGTGCTTTCTATTAAACTAAGTACTTGTAGTTACATGTGTATATCAAAACCTCAAAATGTTTAAAAGATGTAGACATATAGAATAGTAATTTATATTCTTAGAAACCACATTTGCATATTTTTTTTGTACTGCAGACATCCATATCAAAATGTATGCAATGAATTAGCATTTATTTTCAGATTTCTAAATTTTTTTAAATATAATTTTGTAATTAACACTTTTTGAATTGATCATTACCTACTTACAAACTCACTTCAAACATACAACAAGGGGTCCAGATATCTCTTAATGTTTTAATTTTTTTTATTTCTTTAAAAGCAAGTTAAAAAGTTTTGGCAGCACTGATGCTTCCTACAATTAAATATCATGCTGCTGTTGCTGTTTAACATTGAAGTGTTCAGCTTTAAAGCTCTCACCTTTTAAATGGCTATTGATAGGACAAGGGGCAATGCACAGTAAAGAAAGCTGTTGACCGCGGACAGCATGCAATTACAACTTTTAGCAGCTCTTTGCTGGTGACTTTTTTTTTTTTTTTTTTAACTATTTAACTGCTCATTCTTGATACAGCAGTATTTAGGGGAAAGGGTTAAAACATGTGTTGAAAAGGACAATGTACAAATACATTTTCTATAAATGTGGTTAAACAACAGAGCAGCATCCATTTTAGCATGTGTCTGTACAAAAAATTGAATTAATAGAGTAGTGAATCATAGCACTTGGAGCAACAACAAAAAAAAAATCCAAACTAAGCTTAAATGGAAACATATTTTCATATACATGACTTTCATGATAGTCCTTAAACGTGCCACAAAAATTCAGATTTTACTACAAATCTGTAACCCCCTGCCGCCTAGTGTCAAATTGAGTAGAATCTGTAATATTAACAAATTACAGTTTGTTGTAATTGTGCCATAAATGGAATGGCAACTATTAACATAGGAATCTGTTTTTGTTGCTATAGGGGGAAGCAGAAACAGCAGATTTTGATAACATTAAAAGGAGCAGTGACAGGAGGCTTGGCAATTACAACACAGAAGCATTTCCCACATGCCTTAATCACATTATTTTTATGAATTAGTAGAAAGGGATGAGGGAGAAAACTTTCAATACAGTTCACACATCATGTGGGCTGAGACTCTGCAGCTCTGCAGTCTGTAAAGTGTGCTGAAGAAAGACATTCTTCCTGCTGTACATGTGCAAGGAGAGGGGTCCCCTTGGAGGTTGTCCAAGCCTGCCTTTGAAAGTGGAGTGTTGCTTGGGCAAAGCAATCTTCTCCCTCTGACAAGCAGAGACAACAGGAAAGCTCTCTGTGTCAGACACTTGATTGCTTTTGCTCCGGTAGAGGCTGCTGGTGTCGGAGCGGCTACCTCGGTGGTTGTGTGTGAGACTGGCAGTAGGTACAGCAGTCTTGTGTTGGGGTGCATGCGATGCCTCTTGTTGTTTTAAAAGGTTGCTGAAGTACAAGCTGGGTGCCTGGCAGATTTTGCTCTCGCAGGTGACTGGTCTGTCTGAAGATGGTCGGCTAAATTGGTCCTCTATGGGAGTATGCACTAACCTTCTGTCCCTTGAGTTGAGGTTTTGGTTCATAGGTCTGTTTAGACATATAACCTGCAGCGAAAAGAGAAAAAAAAAACAGTTTCTTTTTTTTTTTTATGTTTAATTTCAAATTGGAAATATCTTATTAACTGTTCTTGCTATGTGAACCTACAGAGACTCTAAACTTATATATAAATCCCACAGTACTATTAATGATCTAGTTAAGAGCCCAGTGTATTAGGCATACTGTGTTTACAGTGTAAAACAAATATATATATATATTTTTTTTTAAAGTGTAATCCCCCCCCCCCCCTCCAATCTCACAAGCTTCAAGCCAGAATCACTTTTATGCCAAGAAATCCAGCGCATCCTGGCCAGTAGGGTTCATTGTTGCATGGTGAGAACAAAGAGTCCCTAACAGTTTCTCATCCCCCACCCCGGGAGAGTCCCCAACAAAGTTCAGCCTCTGCACAGCCCGGATACTAACCGGTGCCATTCAAACTGTGTGACTTATCCTGCACTCCCAGCTGTAGCAAATTAACTGGATGAGCCACTCGGGGACACCCCAAAATATACATATTTCAGCGGATGAATGGAATGGCTCCCACTGAAAGCATGTAACATGTAGGCCTATAATTTTCATTCTATGTTGAATACACAATAGCAAGTGGTATCCTGAACATTCTTTGTACTACTGATCTATTTAGATTTTCCTAATCCAAGAGTCAGTGTACTATTTTAAAATATCATTTACTCTGTTTAGTTCATTTTCAGTGGAATTTCCCTTCATATTTGCTGTTATCTCTTTTTCAGTTTGACTTACTGTAACCGGAGTTGAATAGTGCACATGCCTATCAAATGTTGATTACAAACAAGGAAAATAAGCCCATTTGATGAACAAACGTAAAACTAAAAGCCTTCATTTTTTCCTATACATAGGCTGTTTTACCAAATTCTTGTCCCTTTGGGTTCCCGAAGAAACATTTCTTCAGTCCTTTTTTTGACGACTTTGTTTCTAGCAACCTTTAAATTATAACATCCAAAAAATAAATAAAAATAAAATTGAGTGTGTGGATTATTCCATGCAGCTCTATTGATAACACTCAGGGTAGAGACTAAGATGGGCCAGTTGCAGTGTAAACATACCGCAACTTGCATTTTCGTTGCGACAATTCGCAAAGTATACATTTTGTAGTGTAACAAAAGAAAATGTGTTAATGAAGAGAGCCGCAATAAATTAATTTAAATATTTGTTGCGTCCTTTCGCCCGCACATAAAAAAATAGTTTCTCTCAAAAAGCTTTTCATAATCATGCAGTAGCCCCTGCTAAATGCAGTAGCCCCTCGCTAAACCAGACATGTTTGTCCAACATAAAGATACAATTTTTACACACATATACATTTATAGGGCTCAGTGTATTTTAAATGTATAAATCATTACGCTGAAATAACACTCATGTGTTTTGGGTAGGCTACACGTTACATTATGTAAAAGTATAAATCTGTAGGCCTATAAAGTACACAGTACAGCAGTAGTAAAATCAAATTAATACCTAGCGCACTTTCTTTTTACTTTAGGCTGTAGGCTACTGGTAACTAAATAAATCATGCTGCTGCATTATACACATTGGTGTACAAGCGAATAAAAGATTATTTTAAATTGAAACTAAATGATTGTATTATTATTATTATTATTATTATTATTATTATTATTATTATTATTATTATTATTATTATTATTAACTTGGTCTATTTAGTAGCCTAGACAATTAACAAAATAGGGCATGGTGCCTTATTGACAAATTATGATACTTGCAGTAGGACAGGCAATTCTCGTTATACGAATTTCAAGCGACCAGCAACAAATTTTGCATTATATCACTAATTCCTATTATCACAAGTAGCCTAGAAACCAAATGTATACTGTCAGTTTTTATTTAAGTTAGTCAGGGGTGCAGTGCAAAATTGTGCATAATTATAAACCACCTGCACATTAATAGAATATACATATACTATACAGATGTTCAGAATAAGCAGGAGGGGTTAGAGGCACATGTGTGCATTCTATTGTAGAGGCACATGTGTGCATTCTATTGCTCCCAACACGTTGGGGAACCCAGAAATGTCATAGAAATTTGTTTCAAAGGATTGTAAGCAGCGTTCCATCTAAGATTTTTAGATACTGAGAAACTTGTTGTTTTGACTGAGAAAGGGTAAATTATCGGTGAGAAACCTTCGGCCACGCATTAACCCTTTTTAATATATTTTTGTTACATTATACAATTTTGAAACAATTCAACAAGTATCTCAAATATTTTACATATTCACTAAATTTAAACAAGACATTTATTGTGGCTCTGCCTCTGATTTTGAATCATCCTCTGATCCTATGCAGCCCTGTCGGTTGTTATCATAGATACAGACTGCATGCTTAACTGGTGGCCTGCATAAAATTGCTTTATACTGCTGCATAAAACACTGGCGTCTTTAGGGCTACTAATTGTTCCATTCTTGGGAATACCAAATTCTGTTTTTCAAAAATGGCCAATTCCATTTGTTCCCACTTTTTATCAAGGTATTAATAATTAAATATGGCATTTGAACATAAATATAATGTTGGTAGTTAAAAAGTAAATTTAATAAATGTTACCACAATTCTTTTTTTTTTCCACAATCAGACTCTTGTTGCTGTAATATAAGTAAAGCATGTCATGTTTATAGACATCACTTGGCTCATTGCTGGCATTAAAATAAACAGAAAAACCTAAGAATTATATTACAACAGTTCAGAAAACCAAATGTTCAGCACAGTTGTGAGAATAATATTTACAGTCTTCCACTAATACAGTAGTTCAGTCTACAAATAAAGGTGTTTTGAAAAGGTCTGTTTAGCTTATTGCTGGCATTTACAATAACAATACAAAATATGAAACAGTATAGTAACAGTCCAGCAATGTCATATGAGTAATCCTATGAACAGTACTCCACAAATTAAGTTTAGCGTTTTACTGGCATTGTAATAACCAGGATAAAATATGAAACACTGATAAAGGCGTGTTTACTGATTCGTTGCTCTAAAACAGGTTCACTGCTATGTATTACCCGATTGTAATTTAAACAGCACATCTTTTAATGTAAATGCATAATTAATTCTCTCAATTGTTTCTTTCCTAATTCTGCAGTGTTATTTGTAAGATTTAAAAAGAGGCGTGTCTCCAGACAGAATGTCTTTATGAAACCAACGGTGTGTAGTGTAGTGACTACATCCTTTACACAGTAAAGTGATCAATTTCCTTTAAGGATTGTATAGCTAGAAAAATAGTTTTGAACTTATTTCTTTGTCATCAGAAAATATAATTCAATTAAGAAACATCCATGGTTTAAAATTCCTAATAATTATAGCTTCATTAAAGGTAGCGTGAAAAGAAATAAACTAAACAATAATGAAACACGCAATTAATTTAGCTTACTTACTCTGGGAAAGCTCTGCTTTGAGCGCAGTATCTTAGGTCTTAGTTTTTCAGCATTACTGAAACATTGCTTTTTTTCTTTGTTGGTGCAGCCGCCATGTTGAGTTTCAGCAGAGACATGGAGTGAAGTCACACGATGAATAAACTCACAAAAAAAATGAATGGACATGGCATGTCTTCAATTACTATATACTTAAATGTTTATTTTTTTTTTACTAATGTGCTGATTACATTATTTACCAGTTTTAAAACCCTTAAGATGATTTCTGAAATGGTTGTTTTTTAAAAAGGAAATAAAACAAAACGTCAAGTGTGAGTATTGTGATTTGTGTTTGTTTACTGGAGTATTTTATACTTCTAAATAATGCAAGAAGATTGTGCTCCATTGATTTTAGTATTCAATTATACAACGAGTTAAAAAAGTTTTAAAAAGTTCATGAGCAGCACTATAGAGACAGAATCACCAGAGGCCTGCTTCGCCCACCCTGTACCAGTAGATTCGCTGGTGCCCGAGTGAATTCTGCACTAATGTGACGTGCATTTTTACAGAGGGGAAATCAAAGAATCAGCTGCAAGACAGACACACATATCCTTAAGTTAATGCTTTGTAAGAATTGTCTCAAAAAAAAATAGGTTTATCTTGAGAGGCTGGAGTGTCAATTGAGGTTGATATTAATGATAATAACTTGCCTTAGGAGGGCACAACTGGCAACGTATGAGAAAAAGCAGACTGGGAAATACCAGTAGCAATTGTGACTGTTTAAAACATGCTTTCAAAAGTTCTTAAATTGATGCAATTTTAAGTATCACAATTGCCAGCAGCTTTAGTATATCTCATTATAATAATTGAGAACCCTCATTTTCTCCACCCCAGTTTTGCGAATTTATGCAGGAATGCCGATAATTACATACTTATCTAAGGCTGAACCGCAAAGGAAAACTACTGCTGCAGAACATTCTCTAAAAAGCCGCTAACAGCATTGCGCTTCTTTAGTACATTTCACCTTAGACTTCTGACTTGTTTGCAACTATTTTGCGACTAGTAGGGTAGGCTAGAACACTTTAGTACATCTACCCCCAGGCATCATGAGGAATAATAATAATAAAGTATAAACAACTTTACAATTTGAATCAAACTTTGCACTAGTATAAACAAAACACAAATTGGACCCATACATGCATCTATCACATACTCTCTGTAGATACTGTATACATTATGTGCCATAATTATGTATCCATTACCACCTAATATACAGTACCCAGTTTCGTTTTAAACACACATGGAACATTAAAAGTACTGTACTGCACATAATAGCGAATAGAACTTAAATGCATCAACCTATGGGTATCAGAAGTTTTGTTTTCTTCTTACAAGCTATTATAACAAAATCGACTATCAAACAATGTCAGTTTAATAATGATTTTAGTTCCTATATATTACTGAATTCAACCAGACTAACAAGAAGTTGTATTTAAACAATCGCTGAAATAAACATTCTATAAATGTAACACATTTTCTGCCATTAACTATACACAATTAGAGTTATTGATACCATGAGGTATTGACTATATGCACAAAATGTAAGGCACCTCCATATATAATGATAACTTGTGCTAAAGAAAGTTCTTTAAAAATACTGTATAAACATCACATGTCTGCTTGTCTCTATTAGATCCCTGTCACAATTGATATGTACCCCCAGCTATATACAGGAGTTCACACTACAGTATACTGGGGGCCACTAAGCCCTGCAACTACACCCATAACATGTAATATAACCTGGTAACTGGATCTTTAAAATCAGACAAGTGGTTTTCAAGTTCAAGCCCATAGCCCACCCTGATCTAATTTCTTGTAACAAACAATTGTGACAATTTCTTGTAACAATCTTTTCAGATATAACTTGTCAGATAATGCATGTCTAATAAAAACTGAATAAACTGTAGAATCTAGGGCAAGCCCTGTCAGAAATAACTGATCATGTATGGATGACATGGAAAGTCAACCTTGACTAACTTAAACCTTTAAGATTGTAAAAATCTAACTAAATTACCCTGATTTGACATCAGTCACACTAATTCCATTGATGTTTCTTCAAACTGCCCAGTAAAATGGGTGATTAACCTAGGGAAAAGTTTATGGGCCAGAAGAATTCAATTAACAGTAGGCAAACAGGTCCTACCAAACAGAGTATGGAAATGGTAAATGTTACACTTCTGAGTTCAGGAGAGCAGAAAATTTAATTTCTGCAGCCACTGGAAAACAGATTATACACATATAATTTCATTGATAACTGACCTTTTTGAGGATTAAAATGTCCATGAATTCAAAATAGACATGCTTGTTTTAACCCCGTTAGATTCCAGCAACAAAAAATAGTATTTACCGATATATGAAAAGGAAATAGGAACCAGTATTGTCATCTGTCCTCAAATAAGATGCTCACAAAATACAGATTACTAGTGGATCAGATACAAGTAGATAATGACATCTGCAAGCAAATAACCCTATTACATCGAAATTACAAGCAATACTGGCACACTAGCATTTATAATCACTTAAAACAGCAAACAAAAAACATAAAGGGGTTTTAATTCTACAGTACTTATTTGAATTATGTAACGGTGTAATATCCTAGGACACTGGATAGTATTTAATCCCACTGAAAACAGCGATTTTACGAGGATTTATCGAAATAAACTTACCCAGTTTAAAAGACAAACAGTCGTTAATTATACTGCAGTACTGATACATTTATTATCTGTATCAGATTTACATAATCGTTAGATTGATAGGTTTCCAGTTTTCCAAACAGTTACAGAAAGTATTTCACATTTAATAAATCATACATTTTACTGCTAGCTATGCTCTGCTCGTTCCAAACAAAGCAAACATAACTAACTAAACATGAATTTACCTAAAAACACAAATAAAATCAGTCAATTAGCCTAGACTGACTATAGCTATAAATTACTGGAAAGATCGGAGTATAGGGCAGTGAAACCCAATTCCCAATCCCACTCAAAGTTAGTTAATATAGTTAAAAGTGTCAAGGTAATCATACTATCATCCTCCAGGAAAGAGAAAGAACAAAAAAAGGCATTTTGTTCAAACCCAATTTCAGCAACTCGGTCATCTCGGAACGAAATCAAAACTGCAATGACATCCACGGCACGGCAAACTTTTCCACCACAGCAGTAGGACGAGTTGTATTAACTAATTTGATTTACAAATTTAAACTACAGAAAACAACAGAACGCAGCTATAACTGATTCATTGTTGAACCGTCATAATTTTAAACTATCAAAATAAAAGGTATTATTTTTGATATCAACAATTCAGTTTTTGATGTCAACAATTGTATTTCCGATGTCAACAATTCAATTTTTTTATATCAAAAAATAACATTGAGAATTGTTGATATCAAAAATAGAATTGCTTATATCAGCAATACATTACTGATATCAGTATTCAAATTGCTGATATCAGCAATTGAGGATTAAATGTTAAAATGGCTTTGCATAAACATCACACCTTCCTCCCGCCATGCAATAGCAGTGCTCCCTATAGTCATGCTATCCTGGAAATCCCAATATATGTCATTGTGACACTGTGCTTATTTTGCGAAAGCGTTTTTATTTTTACAGTTATTTATTTATTTAAAGAACATGCAGCTAATATATTTTATAGACTGACACATTTACCAATTGTCACAATTATCATAACAAGTTATATGTATGTCAGCAGGAGTATACTGCATCGTAATTCATAAAGTTTAGCAAAGATGGCTGTATGTATGTATCTTACCACCCAATGAAGACAAAAGAGCTATGTTATTTACCAGTTTACTGTCAGTACCCTTTAAAATCTTAATTGAAGTGGGAGTATAGAAATTCACAAGACGTGAAACAGAAGAATATATTAAACTATCAGTAAGTAAAATCAACTGTTCTGAAACAGTGCATATGGTATGGTAAAGCCTCAGTATCATTCTGATGGGGTCATGGTTATGGATTATTTGTGATGTTGCAGCCCTTTTAAAGGTTTCCCATAGAAAAAGCATAGCAAAATATAATATAGCATAGTGAAAGCATGGTAAAGCAAATGTAAGCATTATAAAGCCCAGGGGCATATGGTAAAGGACATACAAAATGGCAAACAATGGTAAACACATAGTATAACCACGGGGGGAAAAAAAACAGGAGAAAACTGCAAAATTAATGTGGTAAACTTTTATAAGGCAGCATACTTTATATCATTTTAAAGGTCTCCACACATCGGCCGCAATGCGATTTGTCTGCCGATAAAATTGTATTTTTGCTGCGACAATACCTTTCACACCAGTGGCAATGTCATGGCAAATTTCGCCTACCCCCACCTATAAAAATATATTAACAAACGTTATTAATATGCATCAAAACAACAAAACAACTATCAGTGTGGTTAGGATTTTTCAATATGAGCACTGAATCTATTACAAATGGTTGTAAATTGCACAGAAATGAGTGCCTACGGAAACGCTACAAAAATATAGAGCATGCGAGAACTAACTTTTATAAAGACTCATTCAGATTTGCAAAGAAGTTATTCACCAGGGAGAAAAATGGCACACTAAAAAGTCTGAGCTGCAGAGATATTTTGAGATTCAAAAAGACAGGCGCCTATGTCAATTCCTTCAGACATCTCACCTAGCAATCCACCAGAATACCAAATGGAGGATCTTGCACCTGTGGAAAGAAGTAGAGCAAACTGTGAAAAAGGCAAAGGCATCATCATCTCCTCGGCCTAATGGAGTGCCGTAGAAAGTTTACAAGAGTGCTTCTGGAATGCTATGAATCTTGTGGAAATTGATGAAAGTAGCATTGAAAAAACAAGTTGTACCAAGAGCATGGCACCGAGCAGGTGGGGTCTTTATACCAAAAGAAAAAGATTTTACGAGCATCGATCAGTTTTGTCCTATTTCCCTGTTAAACGTGGAAGGCAAGATTTTCTTCAGCATTGTTGCTCAGAGATTATCAGCTTACCTATTGAAGAACTGCTTCATTGACACTTCAGTACAGTAAGCCGGTATTCCAGTTTTCCAGCTTAGAGCACATCATTGTGATCTGACAGAAAATTTAAACTGCTAAAAAGGAGAGGAAGTAGCTCCATGTGACATTCCTGGATTTAGCTAATGTATACAGTTCAGTACCACATGAGCACATTATTTGGGCAGCGTTTGATTTTTTCAGTATAGAGGACAATAACAAACCTAGCGAAAGCCTACTTTGGAGATTTGCAATTTGGTTTTTCAACTTCAGAATTCACCACTACATGGCAATGTCTATGAATGGGAATAATGGCAGGATGCATTATTTCTTCACTGGCTTTTACCATGGCAATGGAAGTATTTATTAGAGCATCAAAATGGGTAGGAGGAGAACGCTTGGCTTCTGGAATGTGACTGCCACCAATTAAAGCATACATGGATGACATGACAATCATGACTACTACAGTAGCCTGCACCAATCGGTTATTAGGCAAACTAATCAATAACTTTGAATGGACATGAATGCAATTCAAGCCCACTAAGTCAAGGAACATCTCTATAATTAAAGGTAAAGTAGGGAAAAGAGGTTCTACTTTAACGGTGAGGCAATACCGACAGTGTCTGAGAAGCCTGTGAAAAGTCTTGGGAGATGGTATGATGGGGGCCTAAAGGACACAGTTCGTGTGGGAGAAGTGAGACAACAAGCACCAGAGCTTTACTGGGCAAACTTAAACTCTAGTGCTTTCAGTCTATTGCCAAGGCTTCTGTGGCCGCTCACTGTGTATGAGGTTTCCTTGACAACAGTAGAGAAGCAGAAAGCATTAATCAGTTCATACATCAGAAACTGGTTAGGAGTTCCATGCTGCCTCAGCAGAGTGGGACTGTATGATAAAGGGATACTGCAGCTGCCAGTCTCAACACTAACCGAGGAGTTTAAGTCTGCCAAGGTTTGATTGGAAATGACATTGGTAGAGTCACATGATGAATGTGTGAGTGGGGCAGCACCTGTGTTGAAAACTGGAAGAAAGTGGGTGGCAAAGGAAGCTGTAGAAGACGCAAAGGCTGCTGTTTGCATCAGTGATATCATAGGGCAAGTACAGCACAGAAGGCTTGGTCTTAGTTCAGCTCCTCCTACATGGCACAAAGCAGTCCCAGGAAGTAAGGTGGGTCTTAGCCAAGGACGTTTTGTTTGGTGTCATGACCAAGAGCTGTGATGTTTGACCTTAGCATAGGAAGACAAGCACAGCATGACCAACAGGTTGCCATCAATATGGCACACGAAGAACAACATTCCTCTGTCCAGGGGAGCAACCTCCAAGAAAAGGTATTAAAACCAAAACTCGTCAAGGACAACTGTAAGCTGCTAGAGGCTAAAAAATGCTGGCAGGTGTTGGATAACGGCTTATTTTCCCACCTGAGATTGCCACCACTAACTTTCGACCTGATATTGTCTTGTGGTCTGGATCAGCACACCTTATTCACCTGGTAGAGGTTATGGTGCCATGGGAAGATGCTGTGGATGAGGCGTACGAAAGGAAGAAACTTTGGTATGCTCAAGTACCTGCCGAAGAGGAACAGAGAGGATGGAGATTCTAGGTTTACCCAATGGAGGTGGGCTGTCGAGGATTTGTGGCACACTCCACAACCCGGTTCCTCCGAGACATCAGATCAGGGGTTGCGACGCATAGTGAAGAACTTAACTGAAGCAGCAGAGAGGAGTATGAACTGGCTGTGGTTGAGATAAAAAGATTTTGGTTGGGGACCTCAAGCCCACTAGAAATAAATTAAAAAAAAAAACATTGATGTTAAGGAAGGTAAGTAAGGATGGAGGGGGGTGATGCTTGGATGCCAGAATCACTGTCAAGCCGTCTTAAGGTGTCGTGGGCTAGTTGACAAAACACCAAGGATAGAAGGTGCCCACTTCAAGACCCCAGAGAAGTACCCTACTCAGCTCAGTCCAGACAGTTATGCTGATGCGCTAGGGAGGCCACACTGTGGCTGATCCTTGGAGCCAGCATTACACTTCAGCAGTCAACACCAGGCAGAAGGATATCTACATCATTAGATGGAAGGAAAAGCAGATGGATCTCATTAGCTTACAGTAGAAGAAGCTATGTCTTAGTTGGTACTTATCTTGGTGAGAGCTGAGTCCAATATCAGCATGAAGTTTTAACACCTTCTCTCATGTAATGGAATTCAAATAATAAAAATATTATTATTGTTAACATTTATTTATTAGGGTATTACTCTTTCTTATTATAGTTATCTGAACATTTGTTGAAAAGTCTATGTAGTATTGAGTCTGACTTGAAACTTGTTGTTGGAGGCAGGGCATCATTCAAGCGGCAGGGAGCGGATTGACTGGAAAGAACTGAAAACAGGGTTGGGAGTTTGACTGGCTGGTTTTGAGGGAGGGTGTTATTTGTAATGAGCCAATGACAGAATTGTGGACCAGTTGTGTCTTCCCTGTTGATTTGCTATCCAGAAGCTGTGAATTGGTCCTTCATTACGATGTCCTGTCACAGACATGATTTCCCTTGTCTCTAGACCAGTATCAGAAAGTATGTTTAAGGAGCTTTTTATGTTATCAGATTAGTTGTAGATTGATTTTAAAATATTCACAGTTAAGCACTTCAACGTTCCAGCTGGCATCTATGAAAAATAGAAACCAGCTAGATCTGGAAGCTGATTGGCTGTTCACACGCAATTGTTTTCTAATGTACTATGTTACTGCTACTACCCATGCATGTGTAAGGGTGTGCGTAGAAAAAGGTGTCATTCTGTTCTATTATCTAATCATTCCATGGACTTCACTAAATTAAGGAGGACTTTTTTCTTCATTGATCTTCTGTAGACTGCACATGAACTTCCAACAACAATCAGAATTTGCTTCTATCGATCATTAGCCCTGTCTCCTGGCAATACTACTGTCTACATCACAAAAAACAAGCCAAATTGAATGTCACAGAAGATATAGCTCAGCTGCAGTCTCCTCTAGAAAAAATGTCCAAAGCCCATAAAATGCACTTACAATGCCTTCAAACACAAAATGGATTTAAAATATGTAAATCATAATGATTTAGTGACCGCTCTTAGAATTTTACAGACTTTATTGACCTATGAAAAAGATGGTTTAGTATTTATTTAAAAGCTCTAAAAGATATTTAAATTCAATTAGTTCTGAAGTCCAACTCAGACTGCTAAGTACATTAGTTTCCAAACTAGTACACACACACACACACACACGTATCTTCCCTTGGTACAGTGCACTTGTGTCAGTGGAGTACATGTAAATAATTATTGGATTTTTTGAGTAGCTCTGTTGGCCCAGTCCATTGAAACAATGCTTGTGCTTGTTACTTAGATCATAGCAGGCTGGAACAAGTGGCACAGCAACCTGTGCATTCTTTACGGTCTGCTTTCTTTTTCGTTTTGATACTGCAGGTTATTTTAAGCTTTAAGTGTGCCTGACGTACAATTACCCACTCAGATGAAAACAAGTATCTTTTTTTTAATGTAAATGAAATTATGTCAGTGCTGGGCATCTGTGTGAAATATACCACATCATCATTTTAAGCAAAAATAGAACAAAACCATTTATGCTCTGAAGAAAAACAAGATTGGTGAGGGTATCAAGTCTTATGCCTGTTACAGGAGCTCACTTACATTGGCAGCCACTAATACAAGCCAAGTAGTGTGTGTCGGGGTTTGCTAAACCGTTTTGTTAACATAGGATCTGATTTAACACAAGGTTACAATGTGTTGCATGACATAATCCTTTTACCATTGAAAATCATGTTTAGATGTAGAAGAAATGGTAGTGCTAGCTGTTCATTACTTCACCGTGGGGAATAAAACAATTTTATTGGGGAAATAAATCAAGCATTCTTCCCCACAGGATCCTTTCCACAGCCTTTGCAAGAAAAATATTGAAAAATATTGTTAAACAGTTTAACAGTGTGCAACCTACAAAAATAAGTGTGGTCTCGAGCTTGGATCTCATCGGCAAGTAGAAATCATATAAAATAACGTAGTCTACCGGAAATGTGATGGGTTGCTAAATAGTTGACAACATATAAAATGCTTACTGTAAAAACCTGTAGACAAGTAACTTTGTATGTTTACTACTGTACTGTTTTTTGGTAGGTTCTTGATAAGAGTCCAATTGCTGTCATTTTAACAGACATTTCAGGCAGTAGATACCCTGCAATGACCATTTGAAAGTGCTGATGCTAGCTTTTTAGTTAATAAAAACTGAGACCAAATTTACATTGAATCCTCGGTGAAAAGATGGATTATTGACATCAGTCCTATATGCAAATGTCTGCTACTTTAAGACATGTAGACATGTAATATAGACTGTATTACAGTCATGAATGAAATTTATTTCTATGTATTAATATTTGTTATATTAATTTGAATAAGTGGTACTTTTATATTTTGAAATATACAGGTTTTAAAATTAGCAACCAAAATGTTTAACTTAAGTCCCCTGCATTAAGATGATCAATTAATGGTGACAGTTTTCATCATCACCATGCTTTAACATTGTCACATGCAACTAAATAAGTGGAATTATCTCATTCTATCTTCTTCAGTCTAAGCCACAGTAATGTGTTCTAGAAATAATAGAATTTAATAGAAAATAATAGAATTAGGGCCACCATCTTTGTAACCAAGGAAACAATGAAGGAAGATGTCACTGAATAAAAGCAACAAAATACAGCAGGCAAATTGTTCTACCTGGCTTCAAGAAATCCCCAACAATTATATTTCTCTGATACAGATATGCAAATATAGATTTTTAAAATGCATTTATTTTTGCATTTATTATTTGTAAGCATAAAGTGTTCTGCATCTATAATATAATAATACAGATTTATCTCTAGCTTATAGAATTTGAACCTTTGTTGTATATACGGAAAATAAAACAGTTAATGTCACTTATATTTTAACCAGCTAAGTTGTTCGTTAAGTGTATTTTTAAGTATGTATCTGATTAACTTTGAAAAATCATGTTGGATCAATTCACAATCCATTAGCAGTATCATGCAGAAATTAATGTTTAAAGGCTGGATGGAATTAATGAGCTTGAATATACTGAGTGCAGTTCCAGGAATGTCTCTAGTCTAAAGTGATATTCACAAAGCTCCATTTAGTATTAAAAGGTGGAAATGGCTGTTAATGTGCAACCGGCCACAGACTTTAAGACATAATTTAAGCTTAGCTCTCCTGTTTTGCACAGTAGCTTCATCAGAATTCCTAAATTGACTTCAAGCCTTACTTTATGTTTTTTTTGTTTTTCTGTAATTCTTTCTACTCATTAATATTTCTACACAGTTTTAATCGATACTCAAAACATCATTCAACTCATGCCATGATGCTCCTAACAGCATCACTAATCTATTTTTATATTCTAACATTGCTCCAAATGTATCAGTGCCCTTTGTAGAATTAATTTACTTTAATACACCCCATGATGTGAATTACTGTAATAACTACAACTGTACATTTCACAGAGAATAGGGACAAGCCATTAATGTTAAGTGCTTTTCAGGTACCATGAAATTAATTAATTACAACTTACCTGTAATGGGGTGCAATTCATGATGCTTGTTTTAAATTCTTGGTCATCAAAAAACTACACTAACAACCATTTTCCCCTTCTGGGCGAGCTATGCAGCCACATGACTCATTGCGAGTTGCTTGCAAACTTAATGGATAATTAAGCAGTCTCTCGTTGGAACTGCCAATCCTATGAACTGCATGACAACCTCAAGATAAGCAACATGGATATGCACATTTCATAGCAGTATAAAATATTAGTTGCATGAAGTGAAGTCCAAGTGAAGTGGTTCTTTTCTAATAAGGCCCAGCATTGCAACTAGCACTGTATTCAAGGTAATATATGCTAAATGAATGTAATACTGTACAGACAGTAATACAGACAGTACTCCATAGTGAATCCAATGAAGAATGAACTCCTCCGCAACCTTAGAAAACCATGAAAGAAAACTACAAATTTATTTCCAAACATATTTAAAGAACATCTCTAAATATATTTAGAGAACATGAGAACACCTGCTCTTGCTGAATGGTAAAGCAACTAAGACCTAATTAACTTTTTTTACATGTTGTGCTACAATTTTACTTACATGTATGCTGTGAGCAGACATAGATCTGCAAACCTAAATAGGCAATGTTCCTTTAATTGCACCAGATAGCAAATGTTAGATAATTTGCTCTTGTATGAAACATCATGATACAATTATGAAACAGCTGCTTATGCAACTCTTGCTGCCTTTCTCTGTAGAAATGTATTAGAATGGCAGCAAATCTTTCTTTATTTGTATTAAATATGCCTCCATGCACTGCGGGTGATATTAGTGACACCCTGTGGTAATGGCATGGTGGATTATCACACTTGATTTGGCATGAGTGAAAAAAGCCATTTTTGGATCTGGCACCCAACAGCCAAAACTTGACAAGATTTTGAAGCTAAGCAGTGTTTGACATGGTCATTTCTGCAAGGGAAGACCCATAAAAGAATACAAGGTGCTGCACAACGCTGGGCTGGCGGCTCAAAACCAATGCCCCTGAATAGTGTATTTGGACAAATCAAGGTCCTTCAAATGTATCAGACACAATTACATAATTTAAATGTTAGTCGAAATAATGACAAACACACATGTGCAGCAAAACCAGGAGCATACAATATACTTTGAGTACTGGAAATATATACATTTGAACATTAGCCTTTGCTATTCATTGAATAATTTGGTTCTCTCATCTACTATGACAAATGTGAAGCTAGTTCAGTAAAACCAAGCCCACTGCACTCTGGAAATTAGCCCCATAAGTCTTAATAGAGTTCAACAAAGCGTCATACATTTGCTATTCAAACTAATTTTCTGCCTGTAAGCTTCATTGAGTTACAACCAGGCTTTTTTGATCGCTTGCTTTGCATAATATTGGTAGCTCTAATTGTTTCTTGAGTATCCTGCTCTCACTCTTTATCTCTGCAGTGGCTGTTCTGTATTGGCGGAGGGAGGGTGTATTGCTAAACACAACAGAACATCTAAGTCTAAGACATCAAAAGTAAACAGGCTGTATTTCTAAATGTCTGAATTTAGAAAACGCTATATTTCCTGCAGCAGTGCCGATTCCTCATAGGATTAATGGCTATAATAATACTTACCACATCAAAGAGACTCCATTTGTATATACAATGCCAAACATCTGTCAGAACTAAAACAGATAAGTAGGCCTTTATTTTCCAGTGTATTCTACTTCCTTTGTTAAATCCTTATATAATAATTTTGTAGTTTTGTATTTTTGATCCAGGTAATCTAACAGTATGGTGAGTTTATAGGTAAGCTAACATTATAGAATAAATACTTTATAGCAAGGTCATTCAAGACATTAGGCATCATCCAAAACTTCAAATCACCTGTGCAATGGGTTGCCCTGTATCAGTATCCACATCTTCAATAGTGTCATTGTGCTTATAAAATGGCCCAATATTGTTTTGAAATTTAAGAATGATACAAATCACATTTATATATATATATATATATATATATATATATATATATATATATATATATATATATATATATATATATATATATACACACACACACACACTACTGGTCAAAAGTTTTAGAACACCCCCATTTTTCCAGTTTTTATTGAAATTTAAGCAGTTCAAGTCCAGTGAATAACCTGAAATGGTACAAAGGTATGCGGTAAACTGCCAGAGGTTAAAAAAAAAGTTTAGGTTACCAAAAACTGAAAAATAATGTACATTTCAAAGTTATACAAAAAGGCCTTTTTCATAGAACAAGTAATGGGTTAGCAACTTACAGCTGTTCTGCAGCAATGGAAGTAAATTAAGCCTTGAAAGTTGATGCTAACAATTCCTACAGGTTTCCCAACTTTTGTTGATTACTTACAAACCGTCTGTCTGTATAAAAGCAGTGTTGGAACAGACTGTGCTACTACACCCTCTTAAGCATTATTTGGACAGTACTGTACTGCAGGAAGTAGTATATTGTATTATAATGGCGAGAAAAAGGCAATTAAAGGAGGACAGACAGACCAGTATAACCCTTAAAAGTGTAGGTCTTTCCTTTAGAGAAATTGCAAAGAAAGCCAAGGTGTCAGTGACTACAGTTTCCTACACCATCAAAAGGCACTTGGAAACTGGAGGAAACTTTGACAGGAAGAGGTCTGGCAGACCCAAAGTCACAACAGAATCAGAAGACAAGTTTCTGAGAGTCAACAGCTTGAGTGATAGACGGCTCACAGGACAAGAGCTTCAAGCACAGCTTAACACTGGTCGAAATAAGCAAGTCTCAGGTTCAACTATGAAGAGAAGACTTCGAGCTCCAGATTGGACAGGTCGAGTGTCAGTAAGAAAGCCATTGCTAAGATGTCAAAATAAGAAAAAGAGACTTGTCTGGGCCATAAAGCACCGCCAGTGGACTACTGACGACTGGAAGAAGGTCTTATGGACCGATGAATCAAAATGAAATCTTTGGTTCATCACGCAGGGTTTTTATATGCTGTCGAGTAGGCTTCAAATCATGGAATGGCCAGCACTGTCACGAGACTTAAACCCCATCGAGCTGGTTTGGGATGAACTGGACAGAAGGGTGAAACCAAAGCAACCTACAAGTGCAACACATTTGTGGGAACTTCTGCAACAGTGTTGGGAAGAACTTTCCAAACAATATTTGATTTCCATTGTAGAAAAAAGCCACAAGTGTGTTCGGATGTTATATCTGCAAAAGGTGGCTACTTTGTTGAGTCAAAAATTTTGATTACATTTTGTTAAATAAAACAATTCCATGATTTTTTTTTTTTTGTTAATTTGTTCTATGCTTTAATTTCAGAGCTTTCAAAAACAGACATGTTAATAGTTTATATTTATCAATTAACAAAATGCAAAGTGAGTGAACAGAAGAAAAATCTACATCAAATCAATATTTTGTGTGACCACCCTTTGCCTTCAAAACAGCATCAATTCTTCTAGGTACACTTGCACACAGTTTTTGAAGGAACTCGGCAGGTAGGTTGGCCCAAACATCTTGGAGAACTAACCACAGTTCTTCTGTGGATTTAGGCAGCCTCAGTTGCTTCTCTCTCTTCATGTAATCCCAGACAGACTAGGGGGGGCTATACCATCACTTCCAGGACTCCTTGTTCTTCTTTAAGCTGAAGATAGTTCTTAATGACTTTTGCTGTATGTTTGGGGTCGATGTCATGCTGCAGAATAAATTTGGGGCCAATCAGATGCCTCCCTGATGGTATAGTACATTTTTATTTACATTGCTGTATACATTTGTTCTTTTGCAATGTGTTCAGCAAGAAGCGCTTATATTTTAATTATTCCTGTATGCACAGTGAACTAACACAATGAAATAACATGACTGTATATCTTCATATGTAGATTTCACTATTTCTTTTTCTAATTACCCATGTGTGACAGAGAAAAAATGCTTCTTGGTGATAAATCTCTCTCCTGAACTGTGAGGGAGCTGTGTAAAAGGAACAGAGTGCCCGGGACTGGATGACCAGACAATTCATTCCCAGGGTCAGGCAGGAGTTGGCCATCTAGAAAGGGGGCGGAGCTATGGTAGTAGCCGCAGATTGGAGGAGCTGTTGCAATTGTTAACCAAGGGAGCGTGATTGACGGTATATAAGAGGATGTAGCGAGGTGATCTGTTCCTTTGTTATAGTTAATGCTAAATCGGCCCCGTATTGTAATTGTGAGTGTTTTGTTTATTTTTTGTTATTAGGATGGCTAACATAATCCAGAGCTGTCGCTACAGGCCAGCACAAAACCTGGACAACACTGCACTTGTTTCACGATTGATTGTACTTGCACCACGAGCACTACAGCACTCACTTGGGACTTTAGCCAGAGTTTGTGTTTAATGTGGGTGTTTAAATACCATGTCTATTATTTCAGGACTGACCCTGTATATTTAACAGAGTAATATGCAATGCTGTGTATTGCCTGTCCTCATTGTTGTTTACTGTTTTTTTATCAGACTTTGGATTAAAAATAAACCCATCATTTCACCAGTATTTTGTTGCTTGTCTTCATTTTGAACACAGCATCACCCCTACACCTACACACTGCAAACCACTTTGCCACACCATGCCATTTATATTTGTATCACCACAGAGCAACAATGGGTTATTGAGCATCATGTATACATCACATTCATGCAGGAATTAATTATTAACTAGCTTTTTGCTACCCAAAGTCTTGCACAGATGTGTAAAGATGGAAAGTAACAGTTCAAGCTTACTTTACTTAAATTGAGGCCAAATCAACCCCAATGGGGAATCTGATGTTTATATACAGACTCAATTGGGACAACCATTTGTGGCTTTTAAATGATTAAAGACCTGAGTTTGTTCTAAATCGGAGCTCCATGTCATATATGCAAGAGCATTATTCATTAGGGCATGTTCTTATGGAGCTATGGATTTACATACTGTAATTTAATTACTGTTGGCTTTTTTTCATGAAGTAACTTACACATTTTTTGTTCAAGAGGATCTGGTCATTCCTTGCATTTCTTATCAGGGACCTCAATAGTTGTCTTAAATTCTCAATGGCTGGGGCTTTGTCAATAAGAACAAGGTAAGAGACACTATTATTCTCCCCTGGCAGAGCTTAGAATTTCAGAAAAAAACATGTCATGTGTTTCTTGTCAGGCAGGATCTAGCATACACCCTAGAGATAAAAGTACATGCAATAGTGAAACTACCTCTTCCTTTGAAGTTCCAGTGCCTAAAAAGAAATACCAGTCAGGTTTGCTCTAGCTTGCTTTCATCTTCTTGTGCTCGAGGCCCAAACAACACAAAAGAATGGAAAATTCAATTTTAGCATCTTATTTTTGTACAATGAAAAACCAAGTTTTATAGAAATTAACGAACCTGGGATTATAAATATGTAACCCTTGGATTCCCAATTACATTTGCCACTCTGACTATTACATTGTACCTATACTTGGAATTATATTTGAAAATATCATATATATATATATATATATATATATATATATATATATATATATATATCTATATATATATATATATATATATATATAGTACATATAGACACATGCATACACACATACAGACAAGGAAAATTGCTGGGTACTGTAAGGTAGAAAAGAAAAAAGTAATGCAGGTACACAAAAATGTGAATAATTGATTTAAAAAAAAAAATTAAGAATCTGACTACAAGTCCTTCTTCAGCTGGATGGAAAAACCATGCAGTAAATGTTATCTTTCCATATACTCATGGAAATGTTCTATAATTAGCCTCCACTCTATCACATGATAATTCATTCTGTAGATTTAAAAAAAAAAATTATTTAGCAGATGCCTTTATCCAAGGCGACTTACAAAGACTAGGGTGCCTGTAGTCATGTCACCCAAAAGACACAGCCCAAGGTGGTTAAGCGACTTGCTCATGGTCACATAATGAGTCAGTGATTGAGCCAAGATTTGAACCTGGGACCTCCAGGTTAAAAACACTGTTCTTTAACCACCAGACTACACAGCCTCCTCGTATGTGATGTTAGATTTATTTTTCAGTTAACCACTGCTTAAAACTAAAGGTTTATAAATACACTAATGTATTGCTGCATTTATCCAGTAAACACTGTCTCTTATTCCTCACACTTTTTACTGTTTCCAATGTGATTCATCCAAGCATTCAGGTTTTCAGTTACGTTTAAAGCAATTACAGCAAGGGGTGACAGATTCTGTTAAATGTATTAAACCAAACTTTTAAATATATATTATATATAATATATATAATATATATAGTATATATATATATATTATATATATATCAATAATATATATTTATTTATTTTTTTTTCATTTAAAAAATGTGGAATTGACAATTATTTTTTCTCATTTTCTCCCTAATTTGGAAAGCTCAGTTATTTTTATTTCAACTTGACTCTCCGCTGCCACCCCTGCGCTGACTCAGGAGAGACAAAGACGGAAACAGGAGTCCTCTGAAACGTGTGCCGTCAGCTGTCCACTTCTTTCCACTCTGCAGGCCCACCATGTAGCCAACTCAGAGCTACAGCTACGAGGACATGTACCTCTGGGCAACTTACAGGTAGGCCCGCAGGCGCCCAGCCAGTCTAAAGGGGTCGCTGGTGTGTGGTGAGCTGAGGACACCCTGGCCGACCTAAGCCCTCCCCACCTGGGCAGTGCTCAGCCAATTGTGTGCCACCCCCTGGGAACTTCCATCCATGGTAGGCAGTGGAAAAGCCTGCACTCGAACTGGTGATCTCCAGGCTATAGGGCGCATTCCTGCACTCCACGCGGAGTGCCTTTACCGGATGAACAACTCAGGAGCCCCCTAAAAATATATAGTTTAAACATTAAAATAAAAACATTGAGATCGTGCTATTACTTATTTTTAAATAGATAGATTTCTATAAATTACAGCCAGTGGCACACATAACATTACATTTTTTTTTTGGGGGGGGGGGGGGGGGGGGGGCTAGGCAAGTCCGTCTGAAACGTAACTGAAAAAATAAAAATACAAATGTGCGTGTTATACGAAGTTAAGGATAATAATAATAATAATTTGTGTTTATTTTTGCCAGTCTTACTTGACTTAAAAAATGTCTTAATGGTGCACACAAATTACTACTTGGTTTGATTGAATGAGCACAAAAAGCTTAATATGAAATGTGAAAATAAATTAATAAAGAACGACACATTTTTAAAACCTTTCTAGTGTACTTCATTAAAGAAAAACCATTACTTTGTTATTTGGAAATACCACTGCTTCAGATTATTACTGGTGCTTAATAACAGTAACAATGTTTTATTTAGATTTGGTGATGAACTTAAATCTGTTCATGGCCCCGCAGCAACACAAACCTTCTTCCTTATTATAACCCCACCCCAAAAAAACAACAACAAAAAAACACCCAAACAAAAAAACATGTCTGGTACACTTGTCTTTTTTTGATGAATATAACTGAATTAATACATAATAAAAACAAAGTAAAACCAACAACTACCTAGCCTATATTATTTAATGCATCTTTTTTTTGTGGTCTCCAAACCAAAACTGCCCAGCATCTTGTTGAGACACTCTGCTGCCAACATTAGTTGTAAACAGTGTAGTGCAGACTTGGGTCAAACCAATGTTCGTGTAGGGTGAGTTTTATTGTGTTTTTTTTTTTTTTTTTTTTCTTTTATTAATGTCAGAATTCTGTTGTCTTCTGAATGACTTTCGGGTTTTTTAATTACATTTTAAGCCTTTTAAAGGCAAAACCATAACAAAATAATAGTGTCTACTGAGAATAACAAAGTAAAGGGGCAAAATGTATACTAGTATTACCTCCCCTGAGCGCTATGGGTTAGACGCCTACAGTCTCAATCAAGTTACAGTCACAAAATCAAGTGCCTGCAAAAACATTTTTACAGTTTTCCACAATAAAAGAATATATACCCCCTCGCTTTTCTGGCAATCGTTAAGCAAAGGAGATCGTTACTTAGCAACCACAAAAAATACAAATAAAATCTGCAGAAAGCCAAGGAAACAAAATAGTAGTTTTATACAACACAGTGCAGTTGAAAAAATATTAAACCTTTTCTAAGCAATTTATTTTATGAATCCTTGGTTAGCATGCCCGAAGTGGGGGCGCCCTCTTCGCCAGGTCCACCAGATGTTTCCTCCTGCTGGGGTTCCTCTCCATAGCGCGGATGGCCTGCAATCCATAGCCTGTCCCTACTAACCTCTCCTTTTTGTTTTCCAGTTCACGTTTATGTGTGCGGCATGTGGTTCTTTCGTGTCCCATGGGTGCGGTTCTTCGGGGAGCCAGGGGGTCCATTTTTTGGGGGGAAGTGAGTTTCACTCCCCCGGCCGGGCCTGGCTCCGCCGCCCAGGTTCCTCGTAGGTCAGAGGGGACCCCCGGCCACACCTATTCTTTCGCAGCTTGTGCGCTTTAGCCCTCACTTCGGGACTCACGCCTGATGGAGGTCGGTAATACGGATGGGACCTGTCTAGATCTTTTTCCTTTCCAGGTCCGTGAACCTTTCTGACCCCCCGGGGTAGCCAGGTCTCCCTACCACCAGGCAAGCTGCCGGGACAGGTCCTCCACTGAAGGGGGGGGGGGGGGGATTTCCTCTATCCATATCGTCCCCTACTCGCCACAACCGCTCAAGCAGCTAGAGGATCTTCAAGCAGTAGGGGACCTGTCCTGTCTGTTCGACTTTGTCACACTCTGTCACCCAAGTCCCACAAGTACTCCATTCCCCTTCCGCCTTTGCAGGCGTTCCGTGAAAAAGAACATAAACAACCAATCACAGAACACAAAGTCTGGCAGCACGCCCCCCTGCTCCCTCCTCCCTCCGGAGTTTTGTCCGAGAGAGCTCTCAGCTGTCAGTCTGGTGCGCAGCAAAACAATACGAACACTGTATAATCTTCCGAAAGAAACGTTATAGCAAGGCTGAGCTCTTTTTTGGTTTGTTCTTTTTACTCTCCTATAAAATGCATTTGATAGTTGTTAAGGCATTCGTGTAGCTCAATCACAACTGAGAAACACGTTAATAGTAAAATGAAAAAGTAATAGTAAATGAAAAAGTCTTAATTTTTCATTTAAATGCAGAAATGACTAATCTTTATTAATTTAAATACAATTACATAATCATTGTAATGGTGTGTCCAGCAAAATACTTTTTTCTTTATAGCTTTAATGAATGGAAATAGCCAGAGGTTGAGAACCACTCTAAACTGAGCATAAAAAACCCAAAAAGAAACATAAATCACATCAGTTAAATCATCTTGCCATTTCAGACCAAACACATTTTCCCTTTACTCACATTGCTTGGTGCAATCACCTTCTCAGGCTAAAAAAACAAACAAAAAAACCTGAAAAGCACTCCAGTGAAGAACTCAAAACTTTCAAGTTCCATGGTGGGGTGTACATCTGTATACAGTACATGGAAGCAAAATCAAATAATGGAGGACTGGCATCTGCATATGAATCAGTAACAAAAACTAACAAACTGCAGCTTGTTATCATCATGTAATCATCACTACCACTAAATGACAGAACTCAAACCGAGTCCGAGTCCCAAGTCCTTGAAACAAACTCAAATCAATGTTCATTAAAACTAGTGGTAGTAATGCAGGAACAGTTTACCGAATGGACGTTCTCAGGAAAAGGCACAAATAATTAAAAAAAAAAAAAGATTAAAAAAAGATGATTTCGATTTCTTTTTTGAAGCTAAATTATTCTATTTGCATGTCATTTTCAACTTGTCTGTTACTATGTTTTTTTTTTTATTGTTTTTTTTATTATTATTATTTTGGAATGGGAATACTGTTTGAATGTACCTGAAGTTTATAGATAAGCTTCAAGTTTAACTTTGTGGACGTTGTGTTTCACTTTGATAGAAGCCGTGATCTGGACTATAGCACCTGCTTTGAATTTGGTTAAAATCTGTCAATCTGATTTAGACATTGTCGGAACTGGTTATATGCTGTGTTCTTAAATAGTAAATTTAGTATTATTTGTTTTGCAAAACAAGAAACGTTATTTTTCACTTTCATTACATTTGCACTTTTATTAAGTCTGTAATACAATGATGCATGCATGAGAGTGTGCTTCAGTTCATTTCACTTAGACAATGTATTTTTTTATCTTTTCTCTTTTACACAAAAGCATATTATATTTATGCATTTCCCCTTTGTGTAGCTTCATAATGAAATAATAAATGAAGTTCACACAGAATGTTGAAGCTGCTGTATAAAACTGTGTAGTGCAGCCAGTACATTCTAGAACTGGGGAAAGGAAAAGTGGACGACTCGTTCTTCAGGTCGGGTTTATTATTTTTGACCTGTGAAGACCTCTACTTCATGGACTTGTACTTTATTTCTGACCGTATTTAATATTATTGTCCAGTGTTCTGTTTTCTGTTATTCTCTCTCTCTCTCTCTCTCTCTCTCTCTCTCTCTCTCTCTCTCTCTCTCTCTCTCTCTCTCTCTCGTGGAGGATTGTGGGAAGGGCTTGCAGAGAGGTGGAACGCCGGTGCGGTAGGACCGGGAAATTTAAAACTTTATTTATTTATTTATTTATTTATTTATTTATTTATTTAGTTTGATAGTTACTTAGTTGTTCTTTTTTGTGTGTTTGTTTGTTTGTGTAGGTTAGTGGTGTGTGTGTGTTTTGTTTGTTTGTTTGTAGGGTGTTTGGAGATCCCGTTATGGGGTCTCGTTCAGGAGGGCTGGGGGCTCTCACCCGCCGACACGGGGTCCGTTGCCTGCCTGACCCCGGGGTTTCGGTGGAGGAGTGCCTGCTGGCAGTAGGAGAGGTGGTGGGGTTTGAAAATATTATGTCGGCGTCAAGAATGAATAAAGCGCTGGTAATATTTTTAGTGGAGGTGTCTCTGGTACACAAGCTGGTAGAGGAAGGATTTACAGTAAAAGATTAATTTGTTCAGGTTTCCCCTCTAGTAACCCCGGTTACGAAAGTTATTATTTCTAATGTGCCTCCGTTTTTAAAAAATGAGCAATTAGAAAAGAATTTAGCTCGTTTTGGTAAACTGGTGTCCCCGATTAAGGGAATCCCGCTGGGGTGCAAAAATAACAGTGTTAGGCACGTTGATTAATGTTGCCTGGAATTTTAACGTGGAAGGGATGAATTGTGTGGTGTTCGTCAGTTCCGAAACGATGAAACGTTTTTACTGTGGAGAACAGAGACACCAGAGGAAAGCCTGCCCGAGAAAGGAGGCTAGAGCGGAGACAGGGCAGTATCAGGGCGATGCTGGCGGGGAGGAAGTCGGGGGTGTTGGGGGTGAGCGGGAGGAAGAGTCGGCTCCTGCACCGCAGCCGCAGAGCGAGCCCGTGCTGACCGAGGAGGGGGCGATCCAGAAGGAAACCGGAGCAGAACCACCAACACCACGGCCTCGCACAAAGAGACCCAGCCGCAGCCTGTCACTGACGGGTTCAGAGGATAATACAGCTACTACTGAGAATGGTGAAGAATCATTCAAGGTAGTAGCGAAAAAGACACGATTTCAACGGAAGGCTGCAGAGCTGCCGGATGGCAGAGCGCAGCCAGTGCAGAACTCCGAACCCGTGCAGACAGGGAGACTGCGGGCTCCAGGCGGGGCGTCAGTCCCTCCCAACGCGGAGGAAGAGAGCACAACGCAGGGTGAGCCAGGCGCGGTGCAAGACTCTCCGCTAGCTGAATCTCAGCCGCCTGAAATAGTGACGGCTGTGGCAGAGACCGGTGTCGAGGAGTCGGAGGGAGCTGCGGAGGAACGGATTCTCGGGGGCGAGCGAGAGGACAGCGCGGATGAGATGGAGGGGGAGCTCTCTGACTCCTCGCTTATCTCAAACATCCCTGATAGCCAACCCGTCAGTAAGAAAAGGTTATACATGCTTGAGCAGGTAAATGATTTTATGATAGAAACAAAAGGGAAAAGGGGAGTAGAAATAGAGAGTTTTTTCCCTGATCTAAGGTTATTTCTCCACTCCGCTCACGTTATAACAAGGAAAGCCACAATAGAAGAATTTGATCAGCCAAAACGTTATAGATTAAAAAAAATTGTTCAGAAAATTAAAAAGGATCTTAAAAGTGGTTCAAAATCTCTTGTTTAAAAATGGCTGTGTTTTATGAAACTTCTTTTATTACTTGTTTTAGTGTGTTAGTTTTTTTAGCTATGATGGAAAGGTGCGTTTTTATTTCTTTTAATCTAAACGGCTGCAGACAGTCTTTTAAGAGGGCGCAGCTAGTCGAGTTTTTAGAGCAGAAGCAGGCGGGGGTGGTGTTTCTGCAGGAAACGCACTCGGATCAGGAGAATGAGGAGGCGTGGCGAGCGGAGTGGAAGGGGCTGTGCGTGATGAGTCACGGCGCTAGTACTAGTGCAGGAGTAGCCGTGCTTTTTAAACCCAGCCTGGGGGCAGTTTTACTAGATATGGATGAAATCGAGAAAGGGAGGATTTTAAAAGTAAGAGCTAGGCTGGGCAGTACAGTGTATGTTTTTATTAATATTTATGCCCCCAATAGAGGGGGGGAACGAATTTTATTTTTTAAGAAATTAAAGCAAGCTCTTTTTAATATTAATAATAATGATGTGGTGGTAGTAGGAGGAGATTTTAATTGTACTGTTAATTTTAATATTGATAGAAATAATGATGAACCACACCCTCAGTCCTCCAGAGAGTTGGCTGCATTGTTAGAGTCCAGTGACCTGGTTGACATATGGAGATGCCTGCACCCCAGTTCAAGACAATACACCTGGTCTCAGTATCACACAGACTGTGTATATAGAGCAAGACTAGACCGGTTTTATACTTCTAAAAACGATTTAAATAAATTTATCAAAGCAAGAATCATCCCCAGTAGTCTCTCTGACCACCACTGTCTATTAATTACAGTAATAATTCAATCAGAACCCCACAGAGCATCTTACTGGCATTTCAATGTAAAATTATTACAAGATGTAAAATTTAAGCAACAATTCAAACTTTTTTGGATAATTTGGAAAAAAGAAAAAGCACAATATAAAGATTTAAGACAGTGGTGGGACATTGGCAAAATACAAATTAAATGTTTTTGTCAACAATATACTATAAATGCAACCAGGTCACTGAACACAGCCGTGAGAGAACTGGAGTCCAAAATCCTCCTCCTAGAGGAAAGTTTAAATTCAGAATTTAAAGAACAGACCCTGGAGAACCTAAAGGAGCAGAAAATCGCGCTGGGGAGCTTGCTGAAGGAAAGAGTGAAGGGGGCGATTGTGCGTTCCAGATTCATGGAGTTGAGAGACATGGATGCCCCCACTAGTTTCTTCTTCAACCTGGAGAGGAAGAGAGCGGACAGTAGACAGCTGTGTTGTATCAGGACTCCTGGTGGGAAAGAACTGCACACCCGGGAGGAAATCAGCAGAGAGGCGGTGCGTTTTTACAAGGAACTTTATAATAAAGAACTGTGCAACATAGAGGACACTGAGCGGCTGCTCCAGGGGTTACCCAGCCTCAGTGAGAAGGAGCAGATTCAGCTGGACGCACCGCTGACCCACCAGGAGATGACCGCCGCTGTCAAGCAGCTCTCCAGCGGAAAGGTTCCCGGGATCGATGGACTGCCAGCAGAATTTTATAATAATTTCTGGGATATAATGGGGGAGGATTTGCTCCAGGTTCTGAGAGAGAGCCTCAGCCACAAGGAACTGCCTCTTAGCTGCCGTAGGGCAGTGGTTACACTGCTGCCCAAGAAGGGAGACCTATGCCAGCTTAAAAATTGGAGACCTGTGTCAATTTTATGTTCTGATTTAAAGATTTTATCCAAAACAATCGCTAATAGATTAAAAAGTGTTATTGGAACTGTAATACATATGGATCAAACATATTGTATACCGGGTCGCTCTATTTTTGATAACTTGTTTTTTATTCGAGATTTTTTAACTGTAAGTGATATTTGTGATTTTAATGTAGGAATGGTCTCCCTGGATCAAGAGAAGGCTTTCGACAGAGTCGACCACACCTACCTCTTTCATACACTGGAAGCCTTCGGGTTCGGTCCTGGTTTTATTTCTTATATTCGGCTTTTATATTCCAACATTTTTAGTATTTTAAAGATCAACAATGGGCTGAGTCAGCCCTTCCCAGTGTGCAGGGGTATAAGGCAGGGCTGTGCCCTGTCTGGTATGCTGTATTCACTGGTTATAGAGCCCCTGCTGCACCTGCTGAGGGTCAGGCTAGCTGGATGGACAGTGCCCTCCTCGCCCTCCACACCCTCCTCTGCCACAGTGAAGGTGTCTGCCTACGCAGACGATGTGACTGTGTTTGTGAGTGGGGATGCAGATGTCCAAGCGCTGCAGCAGACTCTAAATGAGTTCCAGAGAGCATCTTCTGCCAGAGTAAACTGGGCAAAATGTGACACCTTCCTGTCAGGCAGCTGGGATGAGGGCACCCCTCCTTTCCTGCCTGAGGGGCTGAAATGGAACAGAACAGGTATTAAAGTGTTGGGGGTGCACCTCGGAACAGAAAACTACATGAAAAAGAACTGGGAGGGTTTGTTGGACAGGGTGAGGGGGCGGCTGCAGAGGTGGAAGGGACTGCTGGCTCAACTGTCCTTCAAGGGCCGGGTGCTTGTTATTAATAATCTGGTGGCCTCTAGCTTGTGGCACAAGCTGGTATGCCTGGACCCACCCCAGGGCCTGGTGAAGGAGATCCAGAGAGTGTTGCTGGAGTTCTTTTGGAGCGGGAGACACAGTTTGAGGCCGGCAGTCCTCTACCTCCCTAGTGATGAGGGGGGGCAGGGGCTAGTCAGCATTGCCAGCAGGGTGGCAGCCTTCAGACTGCAGGCGGTTCAGAGACTCCTGTACACTGAGGAGGAGGCTCATTGGAAGAGGCTGGCCTGTTTCCTTCTCAATAGATTTGGGGGGCTGGGGTTAGGAAAACACCTGTTTTTAATTGAGAACACCAGTTTTAGTAAAGCAGGACTTCCTCCTTTTTATCAAAGTATTTTAAAAGCCTGGCAGCTGGTGAGGGTGGAAAGGGATGTGGAGTCCTTGACAGGGCAGGACCTGTTTGAGGAGCCCCTATTTTTTAATCCACTCTTTCCAGTTAAGTTCCTCCAGTCGATGACGCTCTGTGCCAGTTTTTTAAAAGCAGGTGTAACCAGGATGGTCCACCTGTTAAACCTTGAGCTCTCCTGCTGGCTAACTGCCTCCCAGCTAACTGCACAGCTAGGCTGGCACTCAGAGAGGCTTGCAGAAAGACTGATGGGTGAGTTGAGGGGCTGCCTCTCCCCGCGGCTCAAGGCAGTCCTGAGGGAGGAGTTGTCCAGAGGCACAGAGCAGAGACAGCTTTCCTTATTTCCAGGGATGATCGTGTCACCAGCAGTAGGTGAGGAAGGTGAGGGCGGTGGAGAGAATGGAGGGACTTTGCTTAAATTGCAGAATGTGGAGGAAATTATCTTTCACACAATGAATGGAAAACATATATACAAATTGTGTGTTAAAGCCACAGAGTATAGTAGGCTAAGGGGTCTGGTAGACTCTAAGTGGCGAGCTTACTTGGCTGTAGAGGAGGGGCACAGGCCGGTGTGGAGGGTGCTGTACAAGCCGCCTCTCGCCAAGAGAGTGGGGGACCTGCAGTGGAAGATTCTACACTGCATTGTGTCCACAGGCAGGTTTCTCCATTGAGTGGACCCCAGCATCAGTGAGCAGTGCGCTTTTTGCTCAGCAGAGGAAACTCTCTTTCATGCCTACAGTGAGTGTGAGAGGCTGCGGCCACTTTTTAATTTACTGCAGGGAATCCTGAATAATTTAGGGGTCGTTTTTAGTAAGGAGCTTTTTATTTTTGGGGTTCTATACAGTTTTAAAATGAAAAACAGGTGTGTTCTTATTACTTTTTTAATTGGACAGGCAAAATTGGCTATTTTAAAGACAAGGAAAAATCAACTCTCTGGTTCTGGACTGACCAGTTTAGTGGTTCAGTTCAGGGTGCTCGTGGTCAGCCAGATCAGAGTAGAGTTTGAGTATTTTAAACTGGTCAGTAACCTGGAGGACTTTCAGGAGAGGTGGTGTGTGGGAGACGCCTTGTGTGCTGTGAGTGAGGAGGGGGAGCTCCAGTTTTTGTTCTAATTTTATTTAATTTTTGTTTTACAGTGTTTTATTTTGGCTTTTATCTGTTTTCAACAAAGAAAAAAACACTGTTTAATATTGATTTTTTAATGATCCTTTTATTTTGTTTAAAATCTGTTTTTAAGGAGAACACGATGTATTTTAGAATTTTTTTAATTTTGCTCAGGCAGTAGGAATCTTAACTTTTGTTGTGTTTTACCTTTATTTGAATTTTAATGGATTTTATTTGGAATATTTAAATAAAGGATCTTAAAAGTCAAAGTCTCTCTCTCTCTCTCTCTCTCTCTCTCTCTCTCTCTCTGTTTTTGTTGCTCTGTATTATTGTATTCTATTCAGGTTTTTTTGGCTTAATGACTGAGGCTTTCTAGGGGGGTATACTTTTGTCGTTTTCTAATATGGAGCAATAATTTAACTTTTTGTTATTTTTATTACTTTATATTTGGATATTCACATTTTGATACTGCATACCGTATTGTCAGTTTTCCTTTGCGTTTGCTCTCAGTATTTATGCACAGCGTATTGTTAATGTGTTTCCCTCATCCATAATAAATTATTTTCATTTTGGTAAATGGAGTGGTATTAAAGTTTTTCTGCCATTATTTTTTTGCTATCAATCAGTCCTTCTGTCATATCAGTTTGATATATCTCTCTGCCTGTTTGACGGTAGGCAAGTTTCGATTTGAGACTTTAGTGGCTAGTTTTACACAGAATTTGACAAGTGAAGTCAATGATATTGCTTGCAAACAGTGATGTTGTGTGCTAGGAATGAGTGGAGATTGGAAGCAAAGCACAGAATGTTTAAATCACACAGTGACTTTCTGATATGAATTGAAAAGCTCTAAAAGTATGATTATAACTTATATGATTATTCTTTTTTCATTACATTTATGTTTTAAGTAAATTCGAAATTACTAACATGACCAATGTTCTATTGTTTTCAGTGCAAATAAATTATATTCCAGAGATTCAATAGCAATTAGCAAAAGCAAATTATGTATTTTTCAAGAATACAGTTTAAAAATATATATTTCTACAGTGCTTTAAAAAAAAACAACTTAGAAGATGGTTTAGAGTGGTAAAGAGAAAGGCTCATTAAAAGCCAAATAATGATTTACTTGTTAACTAGGTTGACATTAGCTGTTCCTTACAAAACTTAATGCAAAAGAGAAAAAAACACAAACTTGTCTTTGCAATGTTTTCAGTTGGATTTGTGGCTGGACTTGGGGGTGTGTTTACGCTACAACCTAATCCACTTCCAATGTCTTATTTTTACTATGATTGGCTGCAAAGACAACAGGGCTTACCAGTGATTGGATAATGTTTTGTTGAGTCGTTTTTTATTGTGCACGGTTTCTTAATAACTGAAGACATTGTATTCTGAGAGCTGTAGTTGTTGGTGTAAGTTTTAGGGGAAGCGGGTCTGGTGAGATTGAATATCTTGTGTAATAGAAAATAAAATAAAAAGTGACTCGTTGTTAATACGTTTGAGTCCAAGTCACACGAGTCTTCTGCGGTCGTGACTCGAGTCTGAGTCACGAAAAATGAAACTCGAGTCCGAGTCCCGGATTTGAGTCCTAGCAGTATGCTAAATGATAACTCAGCATCACTGTCGCTGCTTCCTTTCGAAACGATTCAAACTCTTCATCTCTCCTGTCAGAATCAGTGTGCGCTGCCATATTGTGTTTGCAACGAAAGTACCAAAATAAAAAAAAAAAAGGTAAACAAGCAATATTGCACAAATAATCAGTGAAATACTATACATCTCATGTTGTTGGTGTTTTTTTTTTTTTTTTTTTGGTGGTGTTCTCAATGTCTTCTCAATCTTTTCACAAAATGCAATTGGAGAATAGGTCACATGGCAAATCCGATCTTTCCTTCCTTCCTTAAAATACACAGTACTATCGTGTGAAGCATCCATACATTCCATTTTATAATGAATATAAGAAGTGTTGAACCAGTACCACAATGAATATGCTTCCTACTGATCTAGTATTGCCAGACAAAAGTTTTTGTTAGCATCTTTAATGTTTGTAAATAAAATGCATACACTATGTTCATTGGTTTACTATTGCTACTGTCAGTGTCATCTGCTAGGATCACAGGCACTTTAAAACACATGCGTTTCTTTATTCTTTACATTAATAGGACAGTCTCAGTGTGACACTTCCTAACAACTCAAGCCAATTCCCTAGGAACGTACTTGCAGAGGTTACAGTAATTGCCTGTGATACTGTTAACATGCTTCAACAAACGGTGCGATCAACAAACGGAAGATCTGCATTTTTTCTCTGCAGCAGTCCAATCATGAGTGAGCAGAGGCAGGACACAAACCATTGAAGGTATTCTTTGTTTCGGCTGAAGGCCTTGAGTGAGTTTAACCAGTGGGAAAGTCTAAGATCTGCCTTTGTTATGCAGCTGTATGTTCCGTGATATTGCAAGACCACTATTGGGAAAAATATACTGAAATTTGAAGTTATATTCCAAATTGCAATTTACAATTTTTTCTTTAAATGTCATCAGACAAGGGAGACATAGTAGAAAGAAATCAATTTTCAAGAACATTTTAAGAAAAAATTGGCTAGTTAAAAAAGGGAGGCTGCAGCACAAACACCAAAACTGACACAGTAATGTTTTGTTTATGAGAAACCAATAGAGTCCAAAGAGCTTTGAGACAGACTTTAAAGTTATAAGTGTAAAAAGTCAGGATGTTAACAATGAAAAGAAAAATAACAGGTATGTTATTTAAACAGTTGTAGCAACATGTGGGAACATGTAACGTTGTATTTTTACAGAACCCTCTACTTATTCTTTAATCTCTTCTGTGTCTCAGGTTCTGTTAGATACAATCAAGGCTGAAGTACAGAAAGCCAAGTATGTAGCTGTAATGGCAGATGAAAGAACTTATGTTGGAAATGCACTTGGCTTTCTTGTGTTTTTAGGTGGCTGTGTCATAACCAAGAATTTTAGACAATCAGGATCGAAATGTATGGCATTTAAGGTATTATTTGCTTTGAGCTGTATGTACCTTGACTACTTAACTTGGTACATGGTTAATTTCAATTGTATTTGCATATGCACATTTTTTGGAAATTGCTCCTATTGCTCCAAGTAAGAGTTGCCTCCAAGGCAGAGTTTAGAAAAAAGTGCTGATAAGACTGTACATATACTGATTTGGAAGACATGGATATATTTAGTTTAAAGCATACAAAGAAATAAATATGAAATGCTGTCTGGTGGTAGTAAAAAATGAAAAGAAAATGAAAAAACTGCTTCTCTCCAGGACTTAAGCATTGAAAAATCTAGGTCACTAGTACAGATTCAACTAGCTTGGTTTAAAAAAGTAACAAAATATTGGGTTATATATAATACTAGGGAGGGGGCAAAATGTTATGACACATTATTTGGGTTTCTTTATTTCAAACTTTTTGGGTTGGATTACCTGATGAGAAACTTTATTTTTAAAAACTTGTATACGCTGAAAATGCAAAAATTGTTGTTTGTCAAACATTGAAAAACTATTATAGAAATGATTTAGATAACTAGCCCCCATCTTTGCCTTTTTTACCTTACAGAATAAGACACACTCCTACTGCACCCATGTGATGCTGAAACAGATGTTCTACACTCAACAATTAAATCAGTAGAAATTAACCAGTAAGAAGAAACTGGGTGGTGAATATTCATGACAGTTTAATTGTTAGTGAAGTTTTTATGGGGTGCAATAACGCGCCTAGAGGACCATAATAGCTCCTTTTGAGCTTGTGTCTGCACTATTGGCATGAGTTTGAATGATGATGCATTAAAGTGGCTCCTCTTTAACCAACAGGTTCTGGTTGAAGTTATTCACATGGTATGAAAAGAGATCATTAACATACAACCTTTCTTGTGGATTCTTGATAATGCATTACAGCAAGAACCTATGTATATTTGTAACTGAAATTTCACATAGTGTGGAACTACTATATGTAACCAAGCCTTTAAAATAAATTGTACTACCTCTCATTAGCATAAGAACTTGGCATTCCCTATCTATATCAAGTTTTCCAGAGCTTTCACTGACTCTGGGAAAACCAGTTTATCCTACCACCACTCACTACATTTACTGTCTATGCAGCAGGTTATTAGCAGTTATACAGTGTCAGTGACATATAATATACTGTAGACAGCAAACAATTTCTCTGGTATTACTACATTACAGCAATACAGTACTTTCATTGGGTAGATGTTGTGGATGTGGGCATATACATGTGGCCATGCACATGTCTACATATGTCAAACTTTAGAGTTTTGATAAACTGCACTTTTGTGATTGTTCTGGGTGAAAAGCTGCTGCTGTTTTATCAAAGCTCTATATAATTGTATAAAGAACTTCAACAAATTCCTTGTTCTGTTTGTGTGTTTTTTGTGTAGTCGTAAGTACATTTCACTCTCACAACCATAAAGAGAGATGTCTCGAGCATTAAAAACATATTTTAATGATGCCACCCAACAGCGGCTCACGCACACACCCAAACTACCAAAACTAGTGGTATGGTCCCATCCCGGAACAATACAGATAACGTGAATTTGCAGGACCAGATGAAACAAGTTTGCCAACCTGAACTGGCTGAGTCGCTACAATATATTGTTTCATGTAGAATCTTCCCAGAAATGAAGGGAATTTTGAAGATGAGATGGCAGGGGCATTTACTATACTACTAGCTACCAATACAAGTGCAAAGTCGGTAATCAAGCTGGATGTCGCAGACATCTAAGACACTATATGACAACTGACCTCTACTGTAGATTTTATTTGAATTATACAAATAAAAACCTAAGAGTGAATAATGAAATCTTGGTATAGAAAACGGTATACTATTACAATGAAGTTTCCTTACAGTTCGTTGCAGATTTGCAATGCATCCTTGTTAGGAGTTTATCGTCATTTTAAAAACTTAATACATATATGTAACTGTGGAGATCTGGACTGGCCGTCTGACGTATGCACGATGCTGTAGGAAGAGAGCAGCAAACCCGTGGAATCCGCCTGCCAGGCATGGCAGTGACACAGAGGTGGGGAAGAGGGTGTGTGGGCTTTCCCTCTCTCTGAGTGGCTGGGAGGCAAGCCTTGGGGGATTGCTGGGCCTATAAATGAATACTTTGTTGTTTCCTCAGATCTGCCCCTCTAGAGCAGACCGAGCCAGCAGAAGTGCGGCTAGACCGTGGACGAACTGAAAATAAAATAAAAACTCAATGAGAAGAAACCAAAGAGATAGAGAGAGAGTGCAGGGAATCATTGGGCAGACCCCAATAATGTGCAAAAATAGCTGAGGAACAACAAAGAGTAGGATGGAGACCCGGGCCGTGCAGGTAGCAATGGCCGGGTGATGCTGCCGAGTGCAGCACCTTTTATTTACAGTTTGATTACTGTGTTTTATTTTCATTTTTTTTTTGCTTTTTGTTTTGATTATAATTTTGAGAACCTGTGAGTGCGCCCACACTTGAATTGTTTACCGCCTTCAGTATGCCTGTGGTCCTGTTTAACATAGTTGGTAGGCAGGCCACGGACAACAGCGTCCTCTGTGGGCTAAAAATAAATCCTTTGAAAACAAAATAAATGAATAAAACAGGGCACCTGTGTGGTGTTCCAAATACACTTTTCTATATCCTGTGTCAGTAAATTCCCCACCCTTCCACAATATATAATTAAATGTAACACATGGTATGCATGTATAATGTCTAACAACTACAAACACAAAATGGCACTTCAAACATTTATTTATAGCCTACAATCGTACATACTAAAATACATACAAAAGTAGACACCATAAGAAAATAAATTCCAACCAAGCTTACATAGATGGCTTACCCCTGCCCCATCCAAACAAATAAAGGGTATTGCTCTTTTTAACCAAAAAAAGATTGTGAATATTCACAAATGAGTTGTATATAATAAGCTACGGCAAAATATCCCCCCGAATGAGGGTAAACGACTAGTTGGGTTCACTGGCACTGGAACAATTTTTAAAGTGGGGGTGCTGAAAGCCATTGAACAAAACTGTAACCCTTGTATATGATGGAAGCCATGCAAAGCCAGGGGGTGCTGCCGCAGCCCCAGCACCCCTAGTTCCAGCGCTCCCTTGGTGGGGTTTACGTTTTTATGTTATTTTTTTAAATCCATGCGGTCCAATTTTTACCCATACTCCAGATAATCGTAAATCAGCATTTTATATGTGAGTTCTAAAGTGTTCTAAATAAATGTACATTCTGGATGACAAATGCACAATTTTAAATTAAGTTGACAAATTATACACAAAATAGATATTCCCATTATTTTTTCCACTTGGCTGCTCCTCGCTTGTGCGAGAGCCATCTCGCTGTACGCTAATAGTTTCCATAACAGCACATTATGCTTCCATTCATTTTTCTTGCTCTCATTAACATGCATTTTGATTAAAAAGTTCCCCGTATCTAGTTATTTAGTTTGTTCATAACTATGCATCAGTTGTAAGACATATACAGCAAAACAACTCAAATTAAAACTAACAAACATTTTGACAAGCATTTGTGATGAGAAGTCAGAGTGCACATGGATACTCTACAGCTGCTGATACTAAGCTTCATAGCAAGACTATACTGCTGATTCAGTTCATTATTTTTTCACTAGCTTTCTTATCCTTTATCATGTCCAGTAAGAGGGTTGTCTTAGCAGTCCACCCAATTAAAGTAAAGTTAGAGACATTGTGAGTTGAGTGACAGCACTTACTGTTTCTCCTCTCCCTTGTGTGGCACATAATCACTGCCATTCGCCCTAATTCACTCAGGGATTGATATGATGTCCATCTACAACAAGTTGCTAGTTTTCTCAGTGGCAATGAAAACTAAATAGTCTGCAGATTTACAAAAGGTACCTTTTAGATCCGTAAAGAGTAGAGCTGTTTCACACAAGATTTTAAATATACAGTGATTAAACATGATGGCAACAACATACACATTTTAGACCCACACAAAATAACTCCTTCAACTTACTTTGAAAAGTTAGAAACCCCTAACTCCTAATATCAGGGAGATCTGTTTCAAGATCATGTGTGGTTGTGTGTAACTTCAGATGCGACTGCTCTTTCTGTATTGGCATATGGCTCATTTAAATATTATGCATGGTTTATGAAAAATATATAATTAGGTTTTGAGTCCCCACTCTATTAATTAAGTCCTTGACTTACTACAGATGGCTGAAGCAATGGACATCAAGGCAGAACTTGAACACCTGTACTTTTGTATTTCTTTATTAAGTATTTTGTAAGATAGAAAACCATGTTTATGGAACAAAAATAGATAACCTAAAATAAGTAAATAAAGAATTAATTTGTATAACGGTCAAACTTCTTCCAGAACTGACATTGTTAATATTGCATATGCTGTTTCTCATAACAACTGGAGAGAAATCAAAAGGCAGGAATGTTGTGTTTTAAACCTAGGAGGAATAACAAACCACAATATGATGTGGATGTCAAGGACAATCTGCTAAACAGACTCATAGAATACATGCCAAAAATCAAACAGACCATACCATAGGCATTCAAAAACATTTTCAATAGCGGTCAGTCATAAGCACTACAAAAATGTTTCAGTATTTAATTACAGTAAACAGTGACTTATTTCAACTCTTTGTTTCTTTTCTCTTGAAACACATCCATTTCAAAGAAAGTATAATAAACTAAGTTACAGCCTCCCTAAAATACTAAGAATGCAGTTAAACTAGCAACTCCCTTAAACAATGCATTATCATTAAGTACTACAGTAAATGTTAATATTTTCAGCACTTGACATGTTAAATATTTTTTCCTTAATCTCCTTATAGTAGTATGCAACTTAATATTAGCACTAATATAACAGTTTATATATAGTTCTGAAGGTCAGCATACAGGTGAATACATTTTTTTTTTCTTAGATATCTAATATCTAAGATTTAAAACAACTCGGAACCTACAAACATACTAAATCAACCATTAGTGCAGCTACTTATAGTTGTCATGGGAAGCATTTAATAGCTTGTAGAAATATAGGAATGTATCAAGTAGCTCCCACAAGACCATAGAACTCATTAGTGCCAGAGGCACAAGAAAGTTATAAGTGGTACTCCTCATGTGTGAGATTAACATAGATCACTACAAGCAGCTAGCCTTTTTCAGGCAGAAAAAATATGTCCACTGATTGCTAAAATAGAATGTGGACAAATATGCACACAATACGTGGTAATACATGAAGCAGAGTGAGTGAGTATGACCAGGTAACCACGGAAGTGGAACCATACATAAACTGTTTGTGGTCACACAAACATAAATACATGGGCAGATTGTTAGTAGTATTTTTTTTTCACTGGCTAACCTGTTTAGAAATCTGCACTGCAACATGCATGCTACATTTTAGTGTACAGCAGTATTTTTCAGTATTCTTATTCGGGAATAAAATCAAGCATAGTGAGCCAGATGAATCAAGGTCTTTCTGCTCCATTATATGTTATATTGTTAGACAGTCATTGGAAATGCACTTCTTTTCTTTAACATTTTACTATTTTATAGTATTTTCAATCATTATGAATGTTCCTGGATTCTGTTACTCCTCTATTGAGTTATTATGCAGTGCATCAATATTCCAACAGAGTGGTGTACCATAAACTGGTTAAAGGGATTCAGCATGTCTAGAGATCAGCTGGCATAGTCTCTATGACAACCAGAGAGCTAAGGAGTGTAGCCTTTTATTCATTGTGTTTTAAATTGCACTGATTCTGCAAAATCATAATAAAAGATATAAAGGAAGCGAGCCTGGCTCAGTAACCATAGTTACTCAGATAAGCGAGGCTGTCACAGAGACGGACGAAGTGGGCGGCGTCAGAACCAGGAAGGCATGAAATACACAGACAGGACAGATGAATGTGAAATGATGATGGCGCTTGCTTGCGCTGGTTTATTGAAAATAAAAGGGTTGAACAAACAAACAGAAACAGGACACGGCACTGGTAGCCAAAATAAACAGACAAACAAAAATGGACTAATACTAAACAAAAGCGGTGCACGGACAGACACACTGACAAACACGGTGAGTTGATAAATTAACAAGTAACGTGCTGGTCCCACCAGCACCCAATAGCAATTGTAAATAGTTTCTCCTCTCTCTCCCGTTCTCCACTCACCGAACACCCAACCATGAGTATGTGAAAACGTGCCTCTATATATACTGTTGTGCTAGGATTCAATTACTAATTAATTATTCACTTGAATCCCAGCACGTGAATGAATTATGTGCAACCTCATGATCACATTTTAACTACTTTAAATGTACGTGAAGTGATGTACAATTCCGTGCCTAAATACAAATATACATTTTAAACACTCGTGTTACAGACCCGTTTATATCCCGTGTACCAATGACTATACACCAACATTTAACAAACCACACGCAACATAACAGATAATATACACAGGGGCGGGCACTTTGTCACAGAGGCCCACAGGCTTGACCAAGTTCGACTTCCTAGAAGTGCCAGGTGTTGAGACTGATTCAATGTAGTTATTGTGAGCAATGAGAGATATTGTAAGTTTCGAAAAAAGGGAGCTTGCTTTAACATATTTAACCAACGCTGCGAATAACATCCAGCAAACACCCATTAATTAATAAACTTTGCAGTCAGAGAGATAAAAATAGCAGTACCAACAACTTGATTGAGACTATGATTCTGTTTCATTGATAATGTAAAAAAATAAGGCAGCTCCTTAATTTTAATTCAAACCTGTCACAGTGAGCCCTGTGGTTGGTATATGGAGTGTGTGTGTGTGTGTGTGCATGGGAGAAATCAGCTGTGATGCGCAGCTGGAGACGTGTGGCTAAGCAATGAGCTGATCAGGAGGTCCCGATTGGCTGGGTGTGTGCCCAGGGATGCTGCACCATAGCTCGGGGCAACTGGAATGCCATGGACACGCAGACAGGCGTGGAGAGTGTTTGTTTACATCAACGAGGAAAGCGTCCGCTCTGCAGGAGCTACTACCACAGAGCCCTTTAACTGCAAGACAGGGCCTGTGAAGGCAATTGCCCAGCCAGGACCGTTGGAATGGCCTGGAGTCGCCGAGAGGCCAGGACTTCGGAAGCAACGGAACAGAAATAGGTCAGCTTAGTGGATGTGGATCGCAAAACAATATAGGAGAGGGTTATTTTTTGTTTTGACTCCACCAGCAACCACAGATGTGGCCACTCACCAGTTAGTGCAGATTGGTGCTAATTGGGGAGTGGTCACCTGCATAAAAGCAGACACAAATTCTGTGGTTGTGGAGAGAGTGCGTGTGTGCCCGCCCGCCCAGCCCCAACAAGTTTTGTGGTGTTTTGTTAAACCTTTATTTTGGTCTTTGTGCCCTTTTGTTTGTTATTTTGTTTATTAACGTGTGCACCCAGTGCTTTTCACTGCAGTTCATAAGTCTGAGTCTCTTTCCTGCTGCAGGTTTGAATTAAAAACAAGGAGCTGCCTTACTAGTATTACTACCATTTACCAATCACTGCAAAAAAAAGCCTTCCTTACAATTAGTTATGCAAGATATGAGGAGCAGAGAAAAGGTAAGTAAATTAACTCCAAAACCTCAGCAACAACTCCTTTAACGGACAAGTTCCATTAAACAATGAAATGAGGAGCACTGAAAATCTTTTGGAAATCTTTAGCTGAGCAATAATGACCAGGTATCTCTATCAAGGATGTTGTGGCAGGCTGGCGAGTGGATAGAGGCCCAGAGACAGTCTGTAGTTCAAAAAAATAATTTTATTATAAATACACAAAAATAAAAGTGCACAAGGGCAAAATTAAGGGATTTATTTAAACAAAAAAAAAAAAAAAAAACAGTACAAAAAACAAACTTACAAAAATAAAGGTTTCCAAGCTGGTCAATGCCTTCACTGGATGTAGAAATCACACAACCCCAACCCCCAACCCCCAACCCCCAACCCCCAACCCCCAACCCCCAACCCCCAACCCCCAACCCCCAACCCAAACCCACCCCCAACCTCCAACCTGCTTCCTCAGCTCCCTCCCAAATGAGAAGCAGAGGCCTCCTTTTATGTCAAGTGGCTGGGCGCTGATTGATCATTAATTAAGTTAATCATTTAATCAACCGCAGCCACCTGAACATAATAAACCCAGGCAGGTAGGGGAAATTAACCCCCATCCCTGCCAATATCTGCCACAGATGTACATAACATATTACAGGTATTGGTATAATTCACCATGACCCCCATCCACAGCATGCAGAACATATCATAATAAATACCTGCGCAAAGTATTAATCAGATTCTGGCAAACACTTTCCAAGATATAGCCTTAAACAGCTCAGCCAATCAGGTGTCAGCATGAGTTACACTCAAACAGTATATGGAACAACTTATTGTAACTAGTGTCCATGCAAAGTTTAATGAAATTTGGGGACATTGTTCTGTAGTCTTCAATAGCCCAGCTAATCACAGGACAAAACTCATGAACAAGTAGGTCACAATAACACAGTTTTGGATACTCCCAAGCACCTGTGCTTATGAATGGTCATAGCAAGTTTTATTCCAACAAAATGAGGGATTGTTGAGATAGACCATAGCTAAAACAAACAAATGGGCATCTCCGTGCATCCCTGTGGCCGGAGAGGAGTGTAAATGGAAATGTTACTGAAGCTAATGAGGTAGCAAAATTCATTTTAAAAACCACACATAATAGTACATTAATAATGTTCAACAGCAGATGATCAAGGAAGCAGTGAACATAGAATTGAAAATGGATTTTCACTGTTGCCCTTATCATTGTTCAGTGGAACGCATCCTTGTTAAAAGGTGTTGTTGCTAAGATTTTAAAAATGTAAAATGTTCTTATCGCTACAATTTTCACTGCTGATATTATCATTGAATGCTACCCTGCCCATCACATCTCATCTAAAAGCCTAACCTGGATGCAGCTTTTATGAGTGTTATGGCATTTCCTGGCTTCTAGCTGCAACATTGAAGTTCATTTAATTGTCATTTTATTAAGGAATGTCCTGACTTGTATGGCTTCAAGCTTAAACCATAACCATTTTTTGTAAATAAATATTATTTGGCTTCCCAGCCAAAGGCTGGGAAGCCTATTGTTATTATTAAAGTTTATTTTTTTTTTTTTTTTTTTTTTATTTTTATTATTATTATTATTATTATTATTATTTATTATATTATTATTATTATTAGGCTTCCAAGCCAAAGGCTGGGAAGCCTATTGTTATTGTTAAAGTTTTTATTTTATTTTTTTTTTCCTTCCCAAAACTTTAAACTGCTGCTGCTTCGAAGCTATGTGACTGATCAGGTTCTGACTTGCAGATAACAAGCAGGATACATTGGCTGTCAGATGCTGAAAAAATTTTGCTGCTGCGTCCTTGCAATTGGCGCCGTGACGCATTTTTCGATAAAACCTTTAGAAATCTTCTTGGGAGCCAGTGAAGTGATTGATCTGAAACTTGGCATATATCATCAGCATCCAAACCTGCATCAAGTTTGCGAAGCAGAAGTTGCTGTGGTAAATTTTAATGTCAAAATGGCTGCCACAAATCTTATCGAAACGTGCCCCTAACAACAAACTGCTGCTGTTTGTCCAATAAACTCCAAACTTGGTAGTTATCATCCCAGTAACATTGGGATACAAATATGCGAAAATGGTGATGTTTTATAAAACAAGATGGCCACCATTTATAGGTTTACATTTGAAATTTAAACCTGTGTCAGTGGACAAACGATTTACTTGACTAACTCCAAACTTCACAAGTGTCTTCCTTGATACTGTATCAATACAACTGACTTTTAAAAAATTGTGTTGACTGGAAATGAAAATAGCCATTTGATGCATTTTTTTAGAAAACTTTTGAAATCTTCTTCCTAGAAACTGGTGAAGTGATTGATCTGTCATTTGGCATATATCATCAGTATCCAAACCCACATCAAGTTTGTGAAGCAGAAGTTTCTGCGATAAATTTTAATGTCAAAATAGCTGCCACAAATCTTATCGAAACAATGGAATACAATATGTTAAAATTGATATGTTTTATAAAACAAGATGGCCTCCAGGTGTTGACAAACGGTTTACTTAACTAACTCGAAACTTCACGAGCATCATCCTTGACACTGTAGCAATACAACTGACTTTTAAGAAACTCGCATTAAACAAGATGGCTGCCTGACGCATTTAAAAAAAAAAAAAAAACTTTCAAAATCTTCTTGTGGAACAGTTGAAGTTGCTGATTTTAAACTTGGCATATTGAGAACTAAACACTCTTAGAGGGGTACTAATACTGGGGCTTGGGAGCCGAAAAACTGCCTGGCAGTTCTAGTTATTATTATTATTATTATTATTATTATTATTATTATTATTATTATTATTATTATAAGAACTAGTTATCCTAAATATGATATTTGCACAAGCTGAAAGTCAACCTTTAAATGTAAACCACTTACTAGTAACACATGTTATAGTAGCAGCCACATCTCATTTAGGCAGATACAGCACATGCATTGAAATCTTTGGCTGCCGTTTGCAATTAATGGTGTGTGTTGCTGAGTTATGTCAAACTGGGACATCCATTGTACTGCCCCCATGACTATTGAGGGCAGAAGATAATGTCCTGTAACAAAGGGGGAGGGGTAAAAGACCTCTGCAAACTCATCTCTGAGTTATGTCTATTAGTGGCAATCCTCAAGGGGAAGAGCAGAGCATGGTGCCAAGTGTAGCTATTTTACCAGATGCAGTAATGAAGAGCAACAGCCATCTGATAACAGGTTGATATGCTCTGTGTATGCAAGATAAAAAATATATATATATATTTTTTTTTTTATTAAAAGGCATACCAAGATTTCATTTATGCCTATGTGAAGGGTTGTATTACTTATATTTGACTGATCTGTTACTTTTTTTAGATCTATGAACATTTGGAACTTGATGGGTGATTGCTTTGCATAGAAACATATTCTGGATAATGAGGCAACAGTATTAAACATGAATACTTCAGTAAGAGGTTGAGCTATGTCAGTGATTCTCCTCAGTGTCATGTAAATTCTGAGTCTGTCATGAACAGCTGACAGGTATCCAGTCTCAGCTATGTTGCAGGGATACTATTCTATTGTTTGACAGTTTTAATTAAATGAAGAACAGCATGGGGTTGCAGGTTAAATGTGTTTGGTGGAATCAACAGCTCCCTGTTTTTTGTCCACTCACATTTTTCATCAGTCAAACTTTTTCTTAAAACAACTAATGCTGACCTTTGCAGAGTTAAAATAGAGGCCATTAGTTTTCATTTTACAAATGAATGTCCATTATTCTGACTATATTTATATTAAAGTCATCGAATTTCTAGCATTTCTTTAACGTACTGAGTGGAACATACATTATTTATTGTCTTGAGTGCAGGAAGGAATTACTTAGAAGATGTTTTAATTTCTTTTTTAATTAAAACACCCTAGATGTAATTTCATGCAGCTCTGGAGACAAAACATACAATGTAAACTCTTATAGCACGGATGTACCTCAGAATTTTTTTTTTTTTAAAGAATGGAAGTTATAAAAGCAGTCATGTTTTAAATCAAATAGATTTAAACCATACCTAAAAAAACCCTTTAAGAACTCTATTTTCTGCAGGCTGTGCCTGCTGATGTGAATGATTTGGGGTACACCAGCAGGACAGTACCTAAGGGGCCAGTCCAACTGGGCCCGTGCTGTAGACTTTACACAGCAGATGGCAGAACAAATGTGTGGCATGAGGAGAAAGGCACCTAACATGCCAGTTTGTTAAACAGCTTGTAGTCATCATTTGACCACAACAATAAGAACTAACGGCTCGGGAACACATCAGAACGACTATATACTACACAGCCCCCCCGTCCGTCCGCCCGTCAGATGGTTAACTTATTAAAATCTAATACAGTGACCCTGGACTAAAAAGACTACCTTTGGGACCAACAGAAACAGATCTTAATATAATGGTAGTGTTTTGAGTTGGAGTTTCATTAACCCTAGCAATTCGACCCAAAACCACATCGGCTCAAGCACTGTCGGACCAAGTCAAATCAGATTACAGTGAAATCAGGTAAGTGCAGTCAGATCACTGCTGAATAGTAATCAGAATTAGAATTTCACTAACCTTTACTTTATAAAGGCAGCAAGTAAATTCAATTGTGTCGTGTTATTATTTCTAAAGATAAATTAATAACCTGAAAATAAGACTGACAGAGGATGCATTTTACACTTAATTAAAAAGAAAAAAACACACACAACAAATGTATTATTATTATTATTATTATTATTATTATTATTATTATTATTATTATTATTATTATTATTAGTATTATTGCTGCTACTACTTATTTATGTATGTTTTTACTGTTTCAAAAGCGTATGGCTTTATTTTATGCAAAACACAACATATATTATTATTACTGTTATTATTATTAGCAGAAGTAGAAGTATAGAAGTATGCAATAGCCCATAATTCACCTGTCATACAATGATTTGAAATAGTTCCTATATTTAAAATACTATCCAAGTATACTGAAAAAAAACTGAGGACGTGTTATCATAATTGTTGTTGTTGTCATCAGCAGTTTTGAATTATGCGGTGCAACAGAACACATATACAATTGTTTCACTTTTAATTTGCTTGCTGTCTTTGTAAAATAAAGGTTAGTGATTATTATTGATTATTATTTTGTCAATGGTCTGACTGGATTTATCTCTGATTTTACCATAATCAGAGTTGATTTATGTCAAAGTTGATGGGTCCCAGATGACTTGCATCCGATTTGACATAGGTCAGACGGGGCTTGGGCCAGTCTGGTTTTATGCTGAGTTGTGGTACTCGCAACGCCTCTTACACTACTGCCACGTTTCCATATGAAATAATGTACATTCTGTTAGTTTCCATCGGCAGCAGTTTGAGATCAGATGGATTTCAATTGAGCCTTATTTAGGATTGCTGGCTGGCAGAACCTGATCTAATTTGCACTGAAGGAGAAAGTTACAGTACACAGTGTCCAATGTGAGAAGCAAGTTATAAACATGTAGGCAAAACAGAGGTTTGTGAATTCTTTATATTATCAGGGAGATAGATAGGTATATAAATGAATAAAGGGCAAATATACAAAAACATGATTCATACTGAAGATCGTTGACCTTTGTTTAACATCCAGTTGCAGACTGGATTTTAGACTGCAGACCTGAGGCAGCCTTTTTTATGGTGGAACAAGATTACATTGAGCTTTACAGACTAGTTTTATGGTGCAGATTGAAATGGAGCATATGCATCTCTAAAGGTCTGCTCAGTGAGTCAGCCCATCAGAACGGATGTTACTGTACATCTCCATTAGTCTTGATTTCAATGTTTCTGATCAAAGAAACTAGCAAAGTAATTGGTCCAGACATTTCATGCAGAGGAAATTAGACAATTAAATCTGCCTGGGGCAATGCAGGAAAGGAATAACTTGCAAGCGTCTGAGACGTAGACCAGTCTTTTGTTGTTGTTGTTGTTCATTCCTTGGATAAATAAGCACACAAACGTTTTAATTTTTTGTAAGTGGTACCTTTCTTGTTATAACTAAGGACCGTCATTGAATATGTAAAAGCATAAAAAAGCTAACAAAAAAAAAAAATAGCTGCCACCATAGCTGCTTTCTTCAACCCTGCATCCCCGTAGGGCTCATTTCTTTTCACTTACTCATTCAGCTTCTCTGCTGCTGAAATTTCAAAGCCACCTCTCACAGATCCAGACTCAAAGCTAACAAGCAAGTCTCAAGTCTGCAATTGATCCCCCAGAGGCATTGTGTTTAGCAATTGGCTTTTCGGTTGTAAGCTCTTTGAGTGTAGTTTCTGCCCAATTCATTGTATAACCTCTAGAGACCATTACCCCTAATGCAGGGGAGGAGAGAGCAAGTCATATGTGAATTCTTGTATGACCGAATTAATTTTGTTCTTCAAATAGGCATGGGGAGATCTAAAATATGAAACATGGGCCCTTTTTACTGCTTCACTTACCTACAGGACTGGATCCCCGACACCCAATTTCACGGTGCTTTTTTACTGTTCACTACAGCACCATGCTCTAACCAACATCACACAAGATGGACAATTATTTTTGTATTTATTTATTTATTGACATGCACAATTTCTATTTATTCTAATGCTTATGTTACAGAAAAAGAAGAGCTCTTATTGTTAGTGACCTTCTGACACAATCTGTGAGTCAGATCTGGTGCTGTAATGTGAAATAACATGCCAGGTGCCTTGAGATGGATAGCTGCAAGAATCAACTCTGGCCATATTACAACGTAACCATGTAACAAGCTGTGATGTATGTCTGTAAACCTTAATCTGGCTTCCACCACCTACCCCTACCCCTATCAGCCCATGCCTCAGAACAGCACTGGATTTGTTATTTATTTTTGTTTCAGTAAGTCAAGCATGAAAAAAGTATCTCCAATAAATCTTGTTTATAGGGTGGGAAATATTATCTTTTTTTTTTTTTTTTTTTTTTTTTTTTTTTCAGAAGGCAAAAGATGATCCATTGCAGATTTGTCATTGTATCAGCGGTTTTATGTAGAAACAAGGTTATTTGGTTGTGTGAAAAATATCCCATCACTGGTACTATGTAGCTAAGAAAGGGCCAGGCATGAAATTGGTGATACTCAGCAGTCTGAAGTGTATTGATATAAAATCCCTTTTGTCCACAGAACTCACACAGTATATTTGAACAGGAAAGAACAAACCACTTGTATTTATTTTTATTTGACAGAAATGTCATTATTGCTTTCTTACACCAAGCTTAGTTTGCAGGAAAAAACAAACAAAAAAAAAAAAAACAGAATCACCAGATATGTGATTGTAGCAGTTTACATCATAGTGCTAAATTTAGACATACTGAAAAAAACTTAATATTCATGTTTGTCTGACATAAGGAGGTGCTGGGTATAATATATATAAAAAGAAAATACACTAAAATCACACACACACATTTCTAGTGCTCAATGTATTTTATAAATCATTGCACTGAAATAACACTAATGTGTTTGGGGTAGGCTACACATTACATTATGTAAAAATATAAATCTGTAAGGTAGGCCAATACATACAGTACAGCGATAAAATCAAAGAATACCTAGCGCACTTTTTTTTTTTTAATTTCGCCTGTAGGCTACTGGTAACTAGGGTGACCACCCGTCCCTAATTGGGCAGGGCAGTCCCAAAATGTAAAATTCTTAATGCCTCCAGGACGACATTTGTCCGGGTTCGTAGACCCAGTTCAATCTTACAGTTTAGCGGCAGTCAACCATAGCATATGTAATACGTTGAAACTAAGCACTGTCCTTTTTAAGGAAGAAAAACAAAATTCGTTTCGGCGGGAAAATATTGTATCTATCCAATCAGCGTGAATGAGGGGCGGGACAAGAAGGCTTGGTCTGAAGCAAGATGGAGGATTAGCAGTCGGGTGTGCAAGTAAAGTAAAAATAAGAGTTTTTAAAAAAAAAAAAAGAGGAAACGGTAGTCAGTGAATTAGGTAAAGTAAAATCAGTTGGAAACAGTAATCCAGAAGACGACCTGGAGCTGTACAGAGTAACCAAGTCGTGCACATCAGAAAGTGGCTGGAGCTGGAACGGAGCACTCTGGTTGGTGATGCAGAGAGGGACTGAAAGATCAGGACAGTATTGCTTCAGTAATATGGGAACAGGTATCAAATCTCCGCGGAAGTTTGCATATGCCAGTTAAATGATTTTTGCTTCACTTGTATTTAATTATCTTGCTACAGTATTGAAAAATTATAATATACCTACTGCTGGATTTTTTTTTTGTATGCAGTGAAGCAGTAGTCGTAGTTTTGTTTTTTGTTTTGTTGTTTTTTTTTTTTTTTTAACTGAAAAGGGAAGCTTGCGGTGTTAAAAGGTGAACCGTTAAGTGAAGTATATATATTTTTTGAAAACGAAGAAGGGACTGAGTGTATACTATACGGCCTTGAACTGTTTTTGAAACGGGATTGTAAGATTGTGCATTCTGACGTACTTTGAAGAGCATACATTTTCTGCGAACTGTTTTTTTTTTTTTTTTTTTTTTTTTTATTCACTTTTTCCCCTTACAACAGAACTGCTATTGATTTTCGTGCTTTTTAGAACGAACTGTGCTACTGAACGTTCTCAACCCCCTTTTCAACCGGGAACACTTGTAAGTGTACTGAGCACGGTACACTTACCAAGTGTGCTCGGCGCTTTTCAGTGGAAACCTCCTCGGATCGTTTCTCTTTCACACGGGATGTGTGCTGAGTTCACTTCCATCTTTTCAAGTGTACTGAGAACACTTCCCTTTCAGATTACACATCTGCTATTGTACTGAGAACACAAAAAACATCTAATAGCTAATAAATAGCAAATAAAACTAAACTTGGTACAGTTTGATACATGATACGTAAAAACATACGAATTTAACATTTGGCAGCCTTAATTTAATATAATAAAACGTTTTGCACTTACTGTTCATAAGCACTTACCTCATGCATATTCTATTCTGTGGTAGAAAGGTCCTTATGCAGCTGATCAATATGATGCAGTAGCAATATTAGGATCTCGGCAAAACCGAACACAACCCAGTTGTTTTCTTTATAGCACTGGGACAAATACGCATCTCAATTAAAATGTATTCACATCACAGAATTTACAAGCTAAAGTAAAACTACCATTCAAATGAAACCACTGCATGAGAGAAGTGTGAATGAAATAAAACCTTGTATTATTATTATAGCCTACTTCGTGTTCAGACTATCTTCTTGTGGAATCTGCTGTTTGCACAAATTCTCACCTGGAGTTTGTAGTCTCTCAGCTACTGTCACTACTACGAAAACGAATTGCAAGCTATCATTTGTTTATTATACAAGCCCGCCTAATATAACATATGACATAGTTAAATATTCTTAATTCTTGATTGTTTTAAATGTGGTGTTTTTTTTGTGTTTTTTTTAATCTTTAAAAAAAACTTCTAAAGTTTACCATCCGTTATCACAGTTAGCTAAAGCATAAGTACAACATTTCTACAGCTGCAGAAGAGGCAGTTTTGTTTACAACTGAGTTGTGAAGCTAAGGTTTTGTGTAAACCGCTGATAAGGAATATCTTTAAACTAAGTTATTTCTTATCACTGACGTGAGGGTTGTAATCAGGCCCTGTGATAGACAACCACACATTACACATCTGTTTATAGCGCATCATAGCACAGTTCCTGCCGCATTATATTGCAATGCCCGACGCTCGCTTGCCAGTTTAAAAAAAAAAGTGTTTTTATCCAGGCGTGTTCCCAGAAATCTTTCACGTTGTACGCACAACTGGCCGCACCGACATCTCATCTCGTACCGATAAGGACTCTGCATCAACATGCTGTGAAGTGTTTCATAGTGCTACATTTCTGTTCTTTCCTGAGTTTCCCTTTTTGAAAACGAATAAACACGGCACGCTACTATCGAGACAGAACAGCAGCTACAGTGACAGCCAAATAGTCCACAACAACAATGTAAGCTACAAATAAACCTATTTGAAATACAGACTTAAAGGAAAAACTAGCTCAAAAATATTTTATGCTGGTTCATTTCTAAACATTTTAATCTCACAGTCACTACAACTAATCATTGCTCACCCCCCCCACCATAAAAAAAATTAATGTAACTAGTGTCCCATTTTTCATTTTGAAAAGTTGGACATCCTGCCAGTTACACAAAATAAATCTACATGATTGTGCACATTGGGGGAAAAATAAGATTTAAAATTGAAACCAAGTGATTTTAGCAGGTTTTTCAAATGTACAGGCTAACTTCACTATAACGAACCCTGCTTATAATGTACAACCGTTTAACGATCACAACAGAAAGAACCAATTTTTTCAATGCAAATTAGCCCTATTAGAACTATCATGTACACGATCACAGTACTGACTGACAGTGAATTTTCTCCAGTGTTAAGTTTGTTATTCTCTCAGTGAAAACAAAGACCATGGTTGACTAATTCAAAGATGACCTATTGTAGTACGAATCATGCAGGACGAATGCAATCATTGTCTGTTCATCATCTTCATACAAACTGCAACCAGGCAACGGGCGTGAGGAACAATCTATGCTGAATTGTTTTTTTCAAGAGAAAGGACATGTCATTACTGTATTCAGCATGTAGCTACATCTTTCCTTTTTCATTTATTTACAGTTTTCTTTTAAACATACCAGTAGCAGGGCGATTGCCCTGCACAAGGGGAATTAGTGTTGGTGTTATTTATATGTGGAAACAGGTTTGTTTTGTGTGCTTTTTGGAGTTATGTTTGATGAAATGATTGTTTACAGACAGGCGCTCGAATGAGACTTGCTGCCTGCCTGTCTTCTGTATTGTGTGCTCTGTGCTTTTCCAACATTGGTAGCATCACATGACCCATTTGTTTACTTTCTGTTTTGTGTGTTTAATAAATCCTGCGCGCATGTGACGGCAGTTTAACTCCAATTCTGTCCGTCTTGCAATGTGGTTACCCACACGTGATGAGTACCTTGTCACAGTAACATTTAAATGTTGGTTAATGTGAAGGAATCTTCGTTAAGGTACTAATATATTGATGTTTAATACAAATTTGCCATTTTGTCATTATTCTGATACTGAAAATGCCAAACCCTGTTATAGTGAACACACTGATATAACGAACATTTCTCCAGGTCCAATGGGGGTTCGTTATAGTGAAGCCTGTATTATTTTTAACTTGGCCACTTAGTAGCCAACTTAAAATAGATCATGGTGCTGCATTGACAAGTTATACTTGCAGGAGGACAGTCAATTCTCACTAATACGAATTTCAAGCGACCAGCAACACATTTTGCATTATACCACTAATTCGTGTTATCATGAGTAGCCAAATAGCAGGATCGGCCTTAGGCTGTGCGGGGCCCTAGGCGGTGATGATTAAGTGCGGGGTCAGAACATCAAAAGAATGCTACAGTAGCAACTGTATCTTATTTAGTAAATATCTGCATCATGTACTTATGTGCACTTACATATACCAACGTTAAGATATGGTAAATACTAATAATATTAAAATGTTAATGAATGCTTGGCCCTGCAGCCACTCCAGTTATAGAAATCAAATTCACAGTTAAGAAATCAACACATTACGCTTTGACAAATTTAGAAAAAATAAAAGCTAAGTATGATGAGTATAAATGGTAATTGAATAAATTGATGTGTTTAAAAGAAAAATCGAGAGCAAACATGGAGTCAAAGACCTCGCAATCAAAAAGCATTTAATTGAGCGAACGCACGCTACAATATCCACCTGGTGTTCTGTACACAGATGGGTATCATTTACTTTGCTTAACTTGCAATTTCTTTGGACCATACTTGAAAGTCAACAATAGACCGACATTTATCATCAGAAAAAACACAGAAATCGAAAGGCTGAGATTGATAGCTATGAGACGGCGTCCTCCAGTAAAAAACGTAAGGGGAACAAAAATTATGAACGCCGACGAGATGTTACTTTCAATTTGACAGAGACGTTTGTTTCTGCTAATATTCCCTAATATTAAATGGATAATCCCAAATTATATGCATTTCTGAACAAACGTAATAAATGCAGGAGCAATTCCTACAGCAGGTCAGCTGAGAAAGGAATGTCTACCCCAAACTGCTGAGTTGCACAACATTAAAATTGTACAACTGGTAAAGATGTCTGACAGTGTACCTGTAGTTACTGACGAGTCTACAAATGCCAATGATCAGTATGTTTTATACATTTTGTTTGCTCTCCAAGGACTATCGAATACCTTCGAACTGAAAGTAATTAGTCGATACAGTTAATCTGCTCTCTGTGAATTGCTCATCGGTGGCACAGGGCATTGTGAAACGTTTAAATGCATTTGAAGTTAATTTTAGTATTGTGACTGGAATTGTCTCTGATAATGACAGTTACATGATCAAGGCATACAATGACATTCTTCAAGGTTTACTGCCAAATTCAGTACATTTGACTTGTAATGCCCACATAATAGCCCTTACCAGCAATATCTGGGCAAATAATTTTCCGAAATCAGACAAGCTGGTTGCAACCGTTAAAAAAAAACAAAAAAAAAAAAAAAAAAAAAAAAACTGTTTAAACATTGCCCAAGCAGAAAACTGTTTTAAAGACCACCTGACAGAAGCAATCCAACAAGAAGGCTGTACTTTACCCATAAAGTTGCCACTTGAGCCATGCATAACATGATGGGACACTTGGTATTCTGCTGCTGAATATCATTCCAAATAAATCCCTTTTTATGCAGGCTTTGTGGAAAAGTAAATGCACATTTCACCAAACACTGTAGTGTTGAAGGACCTCCAGAAATTGCTTAAAAATGTGCAAAGTTTAAAATTTCAACTCTCCCTAATTGCGACGCATGCCAGGTAACTGGTGGATCTGATTCAGGTGTTTGAAAGCCTTGAAGTGAGAGTCCAAACATATAAAAAAGTTGCAGACTTAATAAATAAAAACCGAGCAATGGCACAAGAGGTACGCAGCACAGACGCCGCAATAAACAAACTCTAAAAAACTTCCATGACGTTTCTGAAAAACTAATTACTATAACCTGGAGGGGTTTGCAGAACATGTCAGCAGCCTATTGGTCCTAACACGTTGGGAAAACAAGAAATGCCATAGAAATTTGTTTTCAATGCTTGTAAGTACACCCTGCTTTTAGGAAAAAAATTGGTATTTGGGTGTTCGCCTGAAAAATGCATCGACCACAACTGACAACGCATGAGAAAAACCAGACTGGGAAACGCCAGCAACAACTGCCACAGCCCCCTGAAAGGACCCAGAGGCAAGATAATGCAGGGTGGACAATAGTTTAACCACTGCAGGGACAGCATGGCTTCTCTGGGTGACAGGCTCCAGGTCATCTTTTAAATCAGACAACAGCTCGAATCATGTGGCCGCCGAGCCTGTACCTGTGCTTAATTTGGTCTTAATTAAAAATGAAGAGGGTAATGCAGGTACGAAATACCCTTTCACTTCTCATCCTACAGATCACTTATTCTTGCTGAAGATAATGACTCCTGCTGCAATCACAGAGGCCATGGTTAGGGGATAGTGTTAGTCATACTGCCTTTCAAAGGTTTGCTAATTGCGACTGTGTCAAACGTGCTTTCAAAAGTTCTTAGCAAATTGATGCAGTTGCCGGCATCTTTAGTGCATCTCATTAGAATATTTGAGAACCCTCATTTGCACTATCTCCGCACAATTTATGGGAATTTATGCAGGAATGCCCATAATTACATATTCATCTAAAGCTGAACCACAAAGAAAAACTGCTGCTGCAAAGCATTCCCTAAAAAGCATTGCGCTTGTTTAGTACATTTCACCTTAAACTTCTAAGTGGTTTGCGACTATTGCGACAGGCGCAACACTTTAGTACATCTACTCCTCAGTGTTATATCCACTGCAATGACCAACATTGTACACTTTATCTTGCTTTAGAAATTCATAATTGACTTCCTAACACTATGCAGTAGCATAGCTCTTTGCCACCAATTTAGTGACTGGATGGACTATATGGGAATAATGTAAAGAAAGGGGAATGGCATATCTAAATGTAAAATAGGTGCATTGATATGTTTAAAACAATGTGGCACTGTATAAAACACTTCTTTGCTGCTTTGTGTCAGCTGGGAAGAGACTGTCAAAGTGTGTGGTCTGTATCATTTAGATTGCAGTGTTTATATAACTGCAAATATGAAGTCAAATATCAAATGATCTGAGATACAGTATGCAGCCTTGACATCCGCAGTGGCAGGTTTGAGAAATTACCAACATGAAAGGGTTCATTTTCTTCTGCGACATTAGCGTTATATAGCAGTATAGATTTACAGTTGTGTACCGAGTATGAGACCAATATTTCAAACTGCTAGGTCTTCATTACCTGGAAACAAAATGTCACATGATCCCAGTAGCCATCATAGGTCATAACACCAATGTGTTAGTCAAATACTATAAGTTCATATTGTGCAGTAGCGACTATAAATACATATGTGTAATAATCAGGGAAGTAACAGTATATGTTCTGAGGATTGTTGAATGTCAAGAGTGCTGGATTCTTGGTTTTAGAAAGATAAACAGGTATCAACATACTGAGCACATTAGTAATGGTTATCAAAAGCTCAAATCAGGTTTGTTCTAGAACATTAGTTATACTGGATAAAACATTTACTTGGATAAACATTGTTTTCCAAAAAGATGACCGTTCTAATTTTAAATATATTGTCTATTGTTTCACATTGAGTAACTCTATATAGTACAGTGTAAAATGTTTGACAGAAAGGACCTGAACCACCGATTTTTAGATAAAAAAAAATAATTCCATGTGTTTAAAATTATTATATAACACTGTGTAACAAATTATTATTTTTTTTTTTTTGTTCTGGGTAGTAAGTATTATTTCTTAATTGCTTATGCCTCAAAAGTATAGAAAATGGCTATTATTCCCCACAAACTTTGCTTTTGTGACCAGGACAGTGATATTTCAAAAGATCACTATTTCCAATGGGAAAAGGGGCAAATGTGTGTCTTTTCGTTCACATAGTCAGAAAAAAAACAACATATGAATCCAAATTAACATGTATTTATACTAAAGTAATACAAAGATGACTGCAAAAGATTTAGAAGTGAGTAGTTTTTTGAGATTTACAATTATACAGTATAATTGTAAATCTCAAAAAACTACTCACTTCTACATTTTTCTTAGCGCACTCAATAATAATAATAATAATAATATTTATTATATAGCGCCTTTCATAGTGGACCACCATCACAAAGCTTTACAGAGGTAGGTTGAAAACTGCATTATATGCAGAGTCGCTTCCAATAGGACATTGATTTAACATCTCATCCGCAGGTTGGAGCACAAGGAGGTTAAGGGACTTGCTCAGGGTCACACAGTGAGGCAGTTCGTGGCAGGGGTGGTATTTGAACCAGCGGCCTTCTGGTTACAAGCCCTAGACTTTAACCACCTCCGTACTAAATGTAAAAAGTATATAGGTGCCATCTAATCTATTGGGATTACAAAAGTAAACTGTAGCAAGATAGTATTGATGGACTGTCAATCAAAACAAATTCGCAAATCAGAGCTAACAGGCAGGATGCAGAACGAGTGCTCTGACAATAGGTCATGTTGTTTAACTGTCTGCTTTTGGGATATGAATTTAAGTGTGGCCATGAATATTACTTTTGCTTAAGTTGCAGTGAATTCATTTGTCCTATGGGGCTACGAGATGCTAACATGTTTTTTTGTTAAATAAATGTCTTCATACTATTGTACTTGACAACATTCATTTAGAAATCAATTGATGCCTACGAGTAATGTTTTTGTGACTAATTTGAAGCTATTAATATGTTTCAGTATGTTTCAATATTAAGTAAGTTTCAATATGTTTCAAAATTAACTAAATCCAGTTATTAATCAAATTGATTAATCATGTTACTGAATTAATGTGTTAACATGTTTGGATATACTTTTACTTGATTGACTACTGTCTTGTTCACAGTTATCAAATAACATTAAAATGTTTTGTTGAAAAAAAAAAATGACCAATTCAAATTTTTCTGGTCATGTGTTTTTTTTTTTTTTAAAAAGGGGGTGGGGGGGTCTACTAAGGTGAGATCAATCACATGCATATTCAGTGTGTCAGACCTGAGGGGAGCAGAGAAGCTCTACGCTTAATGCAAACAAATAATGGCAGATTCCAAATTTAATACAAAATAAAAACTTTTCTTTGTTTAAACCCTTTACACAAAAAAGATGCACAGGCTTGACTATCAATAGTTGTCAAATGATACGATAAATCGAAGCATCGCCTCAGTGTGAGCATGAATCTTCAACATAAGCCAAAATAGCCAGGTATGCTACTCTATGGAAATGCTGGCGCTGTTCTGAAGTTTTCAGTCAAACTGGGTTCTATCTATTTAAAGACCTCATGTGTTTACCTCTGAGTGTGTAGTAACGTTTGTATTAGTGTTGTATATTTGTAAATTATGTTCCATTTTCCTTAGGGATAAGATTGTTGCTGAGTACCAAGATAGTGTGCAAGCTAATGGCAGATCAGAAAAAGAAAATGAACATTTACTTGATTTTGATATGCCAATAAAGTTTTATTTTATTTTAGGACATGCAAATATTTCAAATACAGTACAACACTTCTGCACCATAGCGCCTTTGCTGTAGATCACATGGCTTATTGCAGCTAGACCATTGTAATGAGTTTGAACTGCAACACATGGCAACACAGTCATTTGGAACCAGGCAGCAGCAGGAACTGCAGTATAGCATTGCCTCTGCAATATGCATATTCCAGATTAAAATAAAAAATGCAAGAAATGTACCAAATTGTAACAGATGATAATGTGTGCCTTTAAGTATAGCTAGTGTTAAGTAATAAAAAATGGTTTTAAAACCTTGGTCACCACAAAAACTGTACTGACATAGTGTTTGCAAATATGTATATTAACTAGACCTAAAACTAAAATACAGTAACTATTGAAAAGTAAATGAAAAGGTAAACGTTGGTAACTTTCAAAATGAGCCTAGCGCTGAGGCTTGAGGGCCGCCTTCAAAATAAAGAAACAGATGTCATTAAACACTTTTAGATTGTTTTTAATTGATTGTGCACTGGCATAGCACCATACCTGCAGATTTCCTTCAGAAGGTGGTAATGATTACAGGAGCTGCAGTCATGAATACATAATGGATAAAATAAAACAAAAAAAAAGGAAATAATGATAAACACCATGGTAGCATATGAATGAGCTGAGAATGAAATCTTGACTTAAATATATTAAGTAATATTAATAATGTAATTAATGTGTTCTACAGTACACTCTTGTTCTTTTACATCTTTTATACCAACCTTTAACAACTTAAAGGGAATATTTATAGGTCTGATAGTGTAACAAACACATTTACCGTCATTGCGTGCAAGTTACTCCAATGCATTGCACTGCTTTTTGGATGAAGTTTAAACATTACAATGATAATAACCCTGCTCTAGCAGGTAAACGTATTTTCAACGTTAGAACCTTGAAAGACTGACGGGCCAACGCGAATTATCTCTGACGTATTACCACCACAACAGAGCTCAAATAAAACAATTGTAAGGCAGTTTCAACTTCACCTCTAGCAATTGTTGCTACTGGATTCAGAACAGGAGTGCCCCCAGAAATCTTTCACATGGTACGCACAACTGAACCACATAACATCCCTTCTCATGCCGATAATGACTCTATCACCATGCTGGAAAGTGTTTCAGCCTATCAGTTCTGCATTTTGTTCTTTCCTGAATTTCACATCACCTACACTGTTACATCACTGTTTCCCTTTCTGAATAAACACAGCACACTGCTATCGAAACAGAACAGCAACTACAGTTACTGCCAAACTGTCCACAACAAAAAAAGCTACAAATAAACCTATTTGAAATACAGACTTAAACTAGGAGAAAAACTAGCTCACAAATATTTTATGCTGGTTCTATTTCTAATCATTTTACATCCAAGAAAGGTGAAACGTGCAGAAAACAAAGATAACCACAGCAAAAGTAAACTTTCATACCTATCAATATTCCCTTTAAAGGCTATAGCTATTTTTAGTGCATTACAGATGAGCAGCTCTGTTACAAGGACTCTGAAGAGATACCCATATTTCATAAAATATCAATACATATTACAGCAATTACAATAGGTCATTCTTTTGGTTGTATGGCTTAAATGGATGCTCTTTTGGATTTTCCAAGCATTTTTGTAAACAGCCTGCAGGTGGTATGAAACGGTTAACAGAAAAAGTGTATGGAAGATGTTCATTTGTGGAACTACAACAAGGTAAGATGTACATTAGGGAATGCTGCTATGTAAGAAATCCTACAAGCCCTCCACAACTCATTGACTATTGGTAATGAAACTAAGTCAACTAAATAGGAAATTAAGTTCTTACATGAACCTTTTTTATGCACAAATGGGTAAAGCTTTAAACAGCATAATTCTTTATCCCTCTGGGCTTTAGGCAGCTGGTTTTGTTAACCTACTATGCAAGTCAATTAATATTTTCATTAAAATAAGAAATAACAGAAGTTTCAATTACTGTCATCCTGCTCTGGAGATTGAGGAGTTAGAATGTAGGCCAAGGTAGATGAGATTCCATTAATAAGCATTATAAGTGCAGAGGTTGTGATTCCCTCTGGACTAACAAAACCTGCAAAACAAAACTAGCAAAATGGACAGTGTTTATGTGATTTGATTTACATGCAAAAAATAAAAATGTCACCTTTTTGGCATGCTATTTTGGTAGTACTTTTCAGGCAATTTAAGTTTATATGTAGTTTACTTTTAGGGAGAAATTCTCCTTCAAAGTTTAAATGACCTAATTCAAATATGGGAGGGTATATTTCAATGTTTCTGTGTTCCAGTTTGGTTTTGCACGACGACTGGTATCATGCAGTTTTCTTTAAACTGGGTTTACAATGCATTTGTAGGTTGTGTTTAAGAAGCACAAGTGCAGCAAATAAAACAAAAACCATGTCATTGCATTACACCAATAAAAAGTGCACCACACTTGGTATCCCCAAGCAAAAGTACACCATACTTGTGGAACTCTCGTTTAGATTCATGGCTCCGACTCTTTGAAACTCTCTCCCAGCTTTGATGTGTGATGCTCCCACCGTTGCTCGCTTTAAATCAACCCTCAAGACACACCTGTCTTGCTTTCCATGACCTTTAAGCCTGATATCTGCTATTGGCTGTTGTGTTGCTGCTACTATTTCATATATTAAGTTACTATAATGTATTATGCATTTTTTAATGCATTTTTCTGTATTTTAAAGTATTATGGATTTTCTTGTTACTGCATCTTAAAGCGATTTGTGATGGTGGCCTACTATGAAAGGCGCAATATGAAATAGATTTATTTATTAATAATAATAATAATAATAATAATAATAATAATAATAATAATAATAATAACAACAACTAGAACTGACAGGCAGTTTTACAGCTCCCAAGCCCCAGTATTAGTACCTGTCTAAGCATGTTAAATTCTCAATGCGCCAAGTTTAAAATCAGCAACTTAAACAGTTCCACAGAAGAAGATTTTGAAAGTTTTCTTTTTTTCAAAAATGCATCAGGCGGCCATCTTGTTTAACGCACAAATGCCATTTTTGAAAATGTAAATTTTACTGACACAGGCACGATGGTTTTCAAGTTTGGAGTTAATCATTTGAACCGTTTTTAAACTGAATCAGTTTTAAATATAAGAAGAAAATGATGCCACCAGAACGATGCCTACCAATTTCTGAGTCTGTTGGTCAGATGGTTTTAAAATAAACAGTCTTCTGTTAAGGACGTGTTTCGGTGAAATTGGTAGCAGCCATTTTACTATTGAATTGTATCACAGCAACTTCTGCTTTGCAAGCGGGTTTGGATGGTGACAATATAGGCCAAGTGTGAGATCAATCAATTTAACGGTTCCAAAGAAGACGATTTTGTGAGGTTTCAAAAAGAAATGTGTCAAGGCCATTTCGGTTTAAAACCAGCTTATAAAGTCAGTTGTATTGCTACAGTGTCAATGATGATGCTTGTAAAGTTTCGAATTAGTCAAGAAAAACGTTTGTCAACTGAGGCAGTTGTAAATTTCGGACGTAAATGTACATCTGGCAGCCATCTAGTTTTATAAGGCATAACTATTTTGGCATATTTGTATTCCATTGTTACTGGGACAATAACTACCAAGATTGGAGTGTTGGTCAAACGGTGTTTAAATAGCAGAAGTTTGCTGTTAAGGGCGCGTTTCGTTAAAGTTTGTGGCAGCCATTTCGACATTAAAATTTATCGCTGAAACTTCTGCTTTGCAAACTTGATGCGGGTTTGGATGCTGATGAAATATGCCAAGTTTCAGATCAATCGCTTCACCGGTTCCCAAGATTTCAAAAGGTTTTAATGAAAAATGCGTCACGGCATCAATTGCAAGGAAGCAACAGCACAATTTTTTCAGCATCTGACAGCCAATGTATCCAGCTTGTTACCTGCCAAGTCAGAACCTGATCAGTCACACAGCTTCAAAGCAGCAGCAGTTTAAAGTTTTGGAAGAAAAAAAAAATCTTAATAACAATAGGCTTCCCAGCCTTTGGCTTAGAAGACTAATAACAAAATACCAACATTCCATAAGTGAGCACTTTGCACTATCCATGCATAATTTGCAAACATTGATGGAGTTTCCATGCATGTTGTTTTTTTTTTTTATTATTTTTTTTTTTTTTTAGTTCTAGACGTTTGCTCGAGAATGCGCTTTTTGGCTTCCATTCGCTCAGTTTATTTTACTCAAGTAAACCAGGCTTTTCACCCGACGTCATGCAAATGAATGGGAAAGGTGTGGGTTGATATGTAAATTAGCTATGCGTAAAGTACTCGTGCTGTTTTTGAAGATTACTAGTGACATTTTGTGAAAACGTGGTTTCCATGCGCAGAGAACTGGTACACGAGTGAATCTAAGCTGCTGAAATAAAGCAAAATACATTGTGCCTGGTTGTCTAATAATGTGTTGTACTGCTCTTACCCAAATTTGTTTTTCAAATGTCATTAGTGGGGTGTCATGTCGTTAGTGGTGAATGCTGTTTCAGCTCATTTATCTTACAACTCATTCATTAAAAATGAACTCCGAGGTATAAAATGAAACTGACTAACAGGTATTGCAGATCAACATGGCTGAAAACCGGCGGAGACGTTATATATACTTCCCTTTCTTTCAGGCAATACAGCATATAAGGGATCAGGTGATGTTGTGTATACTACCCTGACTTAGATACACTACCCGTCCGGGCGGCTGACAGCTGCTGAGGAAGCATTCAGCACCACTCTTGGGCAAATATGGGTAGTGGGCACTTGAAAGGGAGGTGGCAGATACTGATGAAATGTACTGAAGTGCAGCATTAGTTTGTTCCCAAAATTGTGACTGCCTGCTGTATCCTGCACAAACTCTTGTCAACAACAAAATGAGGTGTTCAGGAATCAGTGGCTGCTTGTAAGACAGATGGGAAAGGTCACCAGTGTTGCTAAGTCTCAAAAAAAAAAAAACGGCACTGCCTTTCAAAACAAGCGCAACCCATGTTAGAGTATGGGTGTATATGCAAATTACAACCCGCAAGTCTCAAAAAACAAGCCCAGTCCATCCAACTTATTATAAGCGGACTTGGCAACTGTGAAAGTTGCCGTCGTCAGCCGTCAGTTTCAGCTGGACAGCAGCAGCCTGAGGAGGCTCGTGCTGTTAGAGATTCTCTCCTTCCTTTTAAATTGTGTTGGATTTACTGTTGTGTTTAATGTTAGTGATGCAAACAGAACACAATCAATATGTTAATTTGCAATTTTATTTGGTCAGCTCTGAGAGGGCAACAACAACTTGTTGGATGTTGTGCTGTTTTGGGCGATCGAGCTGGGTCATGACATCCAGTTCAGCAACTATATTTATTAGAATGGAGGGTAGACACACATTTTCTTTGGACAAAGCTGGGATCAAAAAAAGGACGAATTAATTCAGGGCATTTATCTGTGTAGATTTGTGTGCAGGAATAAAACAAACAAAAGTGTTTTATACTTTAACTGTTAACCCACAAGAGATATCCAAATGACAGTCAAGACACAGCAAAAAACAATAAAAAAATAAAAAAAAAGCCGCCCGTATTATCATTAAGGTGAACTACACCACTACTAACCATAAAACCACCCATCAGCCACTAACTTTCTGAATCCAGAGTAACAACTGACCTGTTTAATGAATGACCACTACTGGCCGCATAGGCACGTTGTAAGTGTGCATAAAGACATGAATACAAACTCACTAGGATGGATTCCCCTTTAGCAAAACTGTAGCATGTCTGCCTTTAGTGCCAAGGGTCAACAGTTCAATTCTGGACTGCTGTCAATGTAAAAATATAGTAAATAATAAAACTTACAAAATTATTACATCTGCTCCCTTGCAATATTTATAGTTAAGGATAAGGAGGGTTGCAATGTGAAACTGGTCGTGGATTTTCCTTTGTGTTTCATCATTTACACGTTTTTTACACACACTCAATCATAAACATACAACAATATAAAAACAAGAAACATATTTGTAGGACACTGCAGCTTTTATACATACAGTATGAGCAGGTAGTTAAAAAAAAAAAAAAAAAAAAAAAGGTATTTAAATAAATATTTGGGCCCATAAAATGCAACTTAAATTGCACTATTCAGCAAATACCAACACAGAATGACAAAGCAAGCATGCTACTAACAGTCTTGTATGTAATAAGCAACTACAGCTGAGAATCCTGACAGTTTCAGACACATTTGTTTATGTTTGGGATCTAGTAATCTGTAACATTCTGCAGTGCCACAAATCGACAGTACTCTTTTACAAAGCAGTTGACCACCCTTAATTTTCCTAACATACACTTTTCAAAAATGTAGTTATTGTATTACTATATAGGCCATTTTATATTATAGCAGAGGGCTGAAAAAATCTTAAATTAACCTCTGGTTACTAGCACTAGCAGACTTGAGATAAAAACTGATTTTGAAGTAATGCTTATTCATTTACCCGGTACAATAATTACCGGGCTATTTCTTAGTTCATTGTTTCATCTATCAGACTTCTAGAGACGAGGAAAAAAAAAAAAAAGATGTTCAACACTGAGTTTCAGCTGTCATATGGGCCTATGAATCATGTCAGTGCCCACTCATACGCACAAGCCTACACCCAAGCTTGGAAAATAATGACTTGGCCTGCAGGAAACCATGATGTTCCACTGTTTGCCAGATTTGAGTAGCAGATGTGTAATGTACCCCTTTATTTAAGTGAGTTTGACATGCCCTACTGAATATTTATATTCAGATTCCAGGTCATAGTAACTTCACAGTAATATATAGAAAACACTTTTAAAAGTTGACTTTTGACATGTTATTTAATGAAAATGGACAGAAATATTGCAAAGCTGCAAATCTCCCTTCAGCACCTTCCCCGATTGCTCTTGAACAGCTTCACATTACACCTTGCGGTGCATACTGTACTGACAGAAATATCAATTTAACTTACAATGTACGATCCCCTACTGCTACCTTTCTTTGCTAAAGGGTTTAATAAAATGTAGGCACACAAATGTAGCCACAGTACCTCAATAAATTAAAATTCAGTGCTGTACTGTTGGTATGTCAGTTACTGCTTTTGTCATGCTTATTTCAATCCTCTTCATTTGCCTCCAGAACAATTATTGCACAAACAATGTTAATATGAGTTTCTCAGCATGCCCCTTGAACATGCCTCAAACCTTCCCTGGATAGACTATCCACTCAGGGATGAGGGAGCAGTTCAAACTCCATGCCCATTCATTCCTTGGTCTCACTTTTTTCTGCCTACCTATTCTATACTCGTAAAAGAAGATGAAACATTAAGGGAATTACTGTGAACAAACAATAATCAAATCCTTAGCTGAAAGCACTTATTGTACTTTATACTTCCAGATATAAAGGGCACATGTTATTTTAACTAAAACAAATATGTTTTCTAACAATAATACTGTTATATAATTTTTACTGTCCAGGTATTTGGTTACAGAATGATTCAGTAATTCATTAAATTTGATGATCAGTTTGATGGTTCCTAATACATAAAAATGTATATCAAACATGTATCCTACTTTGATACCTCTATGTATAATAATATTGTTTAATTGTCTTTTATCGTTTGTTTCTTTAATAAAGCATTCCAGCAGTAGAGTTGAGGACGTTATCTCATTGCTCGACTGAAGGAGGAAGTAGCTGTTAAAAACGGATTACACCGTGTAACAATTTTTTATTTTTTTTTGTTTCTGGGTAGTAAGTATTATTTCCTAATTGCGTATGCCTCAAAAGTATAGAAAATGGCTATTATTCCCCACAAACTTTGCTTTTGTGACCAGGACAGGTAAATTTCAAAATATCACTATTTCCAATGAGAAAACGGGCGAATTTGTGTCTTTTCGTTCACATAAAGTTGGAAAAAAGCAACATATGAATCCAAATTAACATGTGTTTGTACTAAAGTAATACAAAAATGACTACAAAAGATTTAGACGTGAGTAGTTTTTCGAGATTCACGATTATACTGTAAATTTCATATGTTGTTTTTTTTCTGACTTTGTGAACGAAAGACACATTTGCCCGTTTTCTCATTGGAAATAGTGATATTTTGAAATTTACCTGTCCTGGTCACAAAAGCAAAGTTTGTGGGGAATAATAGCCATTTTCTATACTTTTGAGGCATAAGCAATTAGGAAATAACACTTACTACCGAGGAACAAAAATTGTGTTACATAGTGTTATTTATTCTCAATTGACTATCTGGTTATTTTAAGAGAATCTGAAAAGCTGACTACTGTAGCTCCAATAATGTCAAAGTTTTCACACTTACATTTGCTGTACTGTTATATGAAATGCTAGTATACTGATTCTTGATCCCTTCAATACCATGCTAGTTCTGTTCTGCAAAAACTAATATGTATGTGCAAACTTGATAGAAGGGAATTTGCCTAAAATGTTATATTTTCAGCTTGAAATCGATTAATTCTCACAAATATCAAGACAGTGAAAAGATGTTAAGTTTTGTTGGGGGAAACCCCTTGTTACAACAATCAGAGTAGGTGCTTGTTTCTCTCTCCCCACCATTAAGTTTAAGATCCTCAAGCATTCATAGGAAAAAACATGCAAAAAAAACATCTCTTTTGTTGGTATTAATACAATTTGTGACTTAATATCTGCATGCTTCTTCAGTCACAAAGGTCCGTCTGTGTGCTTGAATTAGTGCTATTAACATATTTTCTTAATAGCACTTTGTGAATGCATTTAGGGCATTCCTGTGTGAATTATATATACAGTGTTATTAAAACCAGGAGAGGTCAGATTTTTTAAAAAGAGCATTAACCTCATTCTTATACCCGGGAGTAGTAGGAAGAATTAGACAGGGGAATGCTGTCTTCCCTACATCAGACCCCTAATACATTCATGCAGTTTCCCAGGTTACATGTTTGTTAAAAGGTTTCACCTCACAGGCAGGCAATATCAGAATTATACAAAGAGCTTTGATCTGAACTGGAATCTATACCAGGCCAGCAGATGAAATATCTGTTGATGCTCAGGTTTTATAAGCAAGTTTAAGTAGCAGTTATAAAGCTGTATTTTCCGTAATTTAGGTTATACACAAAAAAGCTAAATAAAAGCATGTGTTTGTATTACATAGCCTATTGAAACACATCTGGAGATGTAAAACATACCATTAGTGACTGTCCTAGGATGTCGTATCTGTTCCCACAATTCCTTCGATGCTTTTCCATGTTCATAGCTTTTATTTCCAAAGGGGGTAAATACACATCCACAGATGGTCCACCACCTAAGCAGATTTTTTTTACCAATGCACATTTTTTTGTTTTTGTTTTTCACTTTGTCAGTCCACCTTTTTTATTTTTAGTTTATTCCCAGTTCTTTTTGTTTGACAGACTGCATTTATTTTCTGCAATACAGTACTGATTTCCAAATTGTCTGTCCTTGATTTGGCCATGATTTATTCCTTCTTCCAAATATAATTTTATAGTTAGACTAAAAACAATTCAGCTGCAGCACCACGTATCAAAGCAAATTTTATTCATATTACGGCTTTCATACAAAAAGCACCTCAAAGCACTGTGCAATACAGAGCAAAAAATCAATAAAACAAAGTTTAAAACTAAAATGTAATACAATTAGAATTTAAAAAAGGAAAAAAAAAATGCAGTTGAAATTGTAAAATAGAAAAGCTATTTTATAAAAATAAGTTTTCAATCTTGACTTAAAAACAGTGATGGAAGAAGGCAGAGCATTCCATAATTTAGGAGCTTTACAGAAAAAAGCCCTACCTCCCATATTATTTTTATTCACCCTAGGAATAACCAGCCACCCTGTGATCTAAGAGGAGCATACTGGGTCAATAATTCCTGTAAGTAACTGGGTGCTGATCCATTCAGGGTCATAAAAGCAACATCTTTAAATTCTAAACTGCACAGGGAGCCACTGTAAAAAACCAAAATAGGAGAAATGTTTTTTTTTTGTTTTAGTCAGAATTCTAGCAGCAGGGTTTTGAATGAGCTGTAAGAGAGGCACATGTTCTGGGATGTCAGTAAAAAGTACATTACAGTAATCAATTCTTGATTAAACAAAGGCATCCGTTAGTCTTTCGGCATTAGATACAGAAATAACAGGTCTGCGTTTAACTATATTTCTCAAATGACAAAAGGATATTTTGGTGACGTTCCTAATATGAGTCTCAAATGATAAATCAGAGTCAAACACTTGAAGTACTGTATTTCATGTTTGTGTATTTGTTGTGCACACAGATGGCTTTTGTTGCTTTCATGTTTAATAATAGCCTACTTGCTTACCCTTAAGAAAAAAAGAAAATAAGCTATACATTGGGATATGTGCATATATTCTTGCATCTATTAAGTTAGTTTAATTACATTGTGTAATTAGACTGACAGTATTTGGAAAGGTAGTAGTTGGCTTGACAATGTCTGTGTTGCCCATTCTGCTACATTTTTATTTGTATTTTCAAAACGTACGGTACATTGGGAGTGTGTTTTGTTGATAATATTGTCATGATGTAAATATTGCTGTTTGCATTGCTGAAAAACCTTTGTGTCCTCAACTCATTAGATCGTTTGACGTCACAGATTATTGTTAAATTATGATCCAGAATGTGTGCTGTGTAAGTTAAAAAGCTATATCTTTTCTGTGTGCATAGCTTATTCTAACATTAGTGTCCACAGCCCAAGAAGAGGAATCCCGCATTTCCAAAGCCCAAGAGCGAGCCACACCAGTCTCCAGTGACCGAGGGAGAGCCGCACCAGTCTCCAGTGACCGAGGGAGAGCCGCACCAGTCTCCAGTGACCGAGGGAGAGCCGCACCAGTCTCCAGTGACCGAGGGAGAGCCGCACCAGTCTCCAGAGATAGGATACTACCTGCAGCTCCTGCCTCCACCACCAGAGGGAGATTACTTACTGTTGCCACTTCTACTGCCAGGGGGAGACTACCTGCAACTCCCACCTGCACCACCACAGGGAGACTACCTGCAGCTCCCACCTGCACCACCTAGGGCTGCCAAGTCTGTACTGCCTGGGAAGTCCTGCTCGCCGAACATCTGCTGACATAATTTCAGCTGTCCACATTTCCCTGCTAGCGTTGTCCTTAACAGCATTTCCACAGCTGGAGTGTGCCACCCCGCTGCCAGCCTTTCTGCTGCAAGTGGGACCACTGGAGGAGGACTTGGCCATGCTGTCAGCATTGCCATGGGCAGCCTCTCCAATGCCAGGACTGCCCCAGCTGGAGAAGCCAGCCTGAAAGCTGTCAGCATTTCCACTTGCAGCATTGCCACTGCTGGCATTATTGCTGGCAATATTGCGCCTGTGGGCCCAGTGATGCCTCCATTTCTGGCCTAGGACCCTGACCAAGACTTTTGGGCTTTTAAGGGGCGAGGTGGCCTTTGAGACTATGTGTACATATGCACAAGGGGGAAGATGTGTGACAGGGTGCCGTGCCCCGCCCCTGTGAGTATTTTGTGTTTTATGTGGTGTGTATGTATTAGTGCACGGAGTGTGGGTTACATAGCATGGGTGATTTAAAATGTATAGTTGTATTTAGGCACTGGGATTGCACTTCCCGTGCAGATAAAATGTGTGTTAGTATGTAGCCACGGGGATTGCACAAATTAGTTCACATGCTGGGATTCAAGTGAATGATTAATTAGTAATTGAATCTCAGCACAGCTGTAGATGCACAAATCACTTGCTCTGGGTTGGCGTGTTGAGGGAGAAAGAACAGGAGAGAGAAGGAGAAAAATAATAAATCTAGCAATTGCTACTTGTGCGGGAGCACCTGCACAATACTTGTTTTGGTTCGTCCTGTTTGTTTGTCTGTCTGTTTATTTTGGCCATGTGCCGTTTTGTGAAGTGTTTTGTTTAACTATTTAGTTTATTTGTTTGTTAAAATGTGCAGCAGAGCATTTAATCGCAGCACTGTTGTCTATCTACTTCCTGGCCTGATGCCACACAGTCATCTTGCCACACTGCCCCACAACATTACATTTTAAAATGGTTGGATATTTCCCTATAGTGTTGTGTTCTTCTGTAGAATAGTTGTTAAGCATGAAAAAGGTCAATTGCAACATCAAGGGAACGTTAATGTGTTTTCAAAAACATACATTTTCAACCAGTACATTTAGTTTCATATTACAGTTTAAAATGACCTTATTGAAGTCATTTCAAAATCCCATACACTGGGAGAAACCCAATTTAAAATCTGTACATGGTCTGTGCAATTTTTCAAAACAGATTGCACAATACCGGCTGAATCAAAAACCTGTTGATTTTAAAAACTAAATTAAATAATCATTACCTGACTGGTATGAGGGTGCCATGCTAGGCCTTCTGAAACCTATCAGAAAGATAAGAACTGAACCAAGATAGGACGCCTTACAGTCCCACTGAGCTTTCAAGATGATTCAATAAAATGCAGTGGTCTACAGTTTATGTTTTAGTGGGAATGCTTGAAAGTCTGATCAAGACAAAACTACCAAGACAGCACTAAAACAATGTGAAATGTCTTTAAAACTATACCAAACCATTTAAGTCTGTATATTAAAAACAATTATCATTATATGAGTATTTTATTTTTAGTGCCCCATCAGGGCAGTTTTGTCTTTGTCCAGCTATCACCCACTCCCTGGTTTAATATACAGGTATTACAAATAAAAAAGCATTAATTGTAATCACTTGAACTATATCAGGGATTGTCTGAATGCTGATATCTGACGTACATTTTCTCTGTGCCTCATTTTTACTCTCACTAAACAAACGATTAGTCACATAAAATCATACACTGCATGTGATAATACAAGTCACAATGTTGTTGCTTGAAAGTAACAAATACAATACAATAAAATACAATCGAAAGAAAAAAAACATTAGTAATTAATATAACAAACTTACATTAGAACATGAATGTTAAAAAGTGCTCCCTTGTTGAGACATTTGCAAAGGCTTTATAAATACAAGCTACATTACCCCAAAGCCTACAGCCATCTGTCCTGGAGGTATTATGCATTGGTAATTTATTGAAGGAGATAATAAGATAAGAGTCCCACTCTCAAGGTAAAAAGGGAGGAATTATCGCAAATTAATTATTCTGAAATACACCAAACTGAAATACGCCAACAAGTATTTACTTGCATAGCCAACTGTATGTACTGTACATTTTTGCATAGACTCAAACAAAGGTTTTCTGTGATATTCTTAAATTAACATTATTTTAGGATATTAATTTAAGTGTGTTAATAGAATTATGTTGTTCGCTTATTTGTTGTCACGAATGCATTTGTACTGCAGCCTAGGTTTTGAGATGCACATGTGTTTTTGTTTTTTTGAGTTTTTCTTTTTTTTTTTTTTTTTACATATAAACGTTTTCTTACTAGCTTTTATACTTGATAACATTAATTAAAAAAATAATACGTAAACCTATGATTAATACGTTTTGTGACTAATTGGAAAATCAATATTAACTAAATCAAGTTATTAATCAAATTGATTAATCTTGATACATAATTGATTTATTAATGCTTGGATATACCTTTACTTGATTGATTTATCTTGTTAGAATATGTTTTGTTTTTTTTTTATTGTGTTTATATGAAATAAAAAATAGATATATAGATATTAATATTATATATATATATTATATATATATATATATATATATATATATTACTGTCAGAAGCATTCAAAAGAGAAGCTAATTTAGGTGATATTTTAGTTCACAGTAAACATAAAAGAATAATTGACAAAATTGGTTCTACAAATACTTGCGCTAGTACATGTAAAGTTTGTAAATACATGGACAAAAGTAGAAATATAATTAAACATAAGAACACCACATATCCACTAAAAACTAATACCTACTGTAAAAACAGCAATGTTGTTTATGGAATAGCCTGTGAAAAATGTGATGAAATAAAATATGTTGGAGAGACTGGAACAACTTTATATAAAATAATTCAGAACCACCTTTCATTAATTAGAAATAAAAAAAAAATGAATGAACCAATAGTACAGCACTTCACCAGTCAAGGACATGACATAAATGATGTAAAGTTTGTAGTATTAGAACAGCTAAAATTAGATAATGCGACATATAGAAGAATAAAAGAAAGTAAATGGATAAATAGACTGAACACAATTATGCCAGCGGGACTCAACAGAAAAGAATGAACAAATTCTAATAAATATATAGTAGGTAAAAATAATTAAATAAACAAAATTAATTCAAAAGTTGTGCATGCTGATGCGCTGGGGAGACCATATCAAGGCTGATCCTCAGAGCCAGCATTGCATGATAATATAAATATAAGTTTATATAAAATAATGTTAATTAGAATTAATATAGATTTAAAGATGTAAGTAAAAGTGATGTCACATATAGAACACCATTACATCATCTAAGAATAAATCATGGATTTGAATATAAACAATAACAAGTAGTTGTCATGCCGTCAAACACCTATAAATACCTCCAATGTTTTGATTCAAACACAGGCTCCCTTGAGAAAGATATGTACAACATATCGAAACGTTGGGCAGCTGGCTCTTTGAGCTATATATATATATATATATATATATATATATTGCTGCTGATGTATTTATTTTAATTTTTGGCTTTAGACTGCAGGATATTGGGTTCAGTGACACCATAGTAATGCAGGCAGAGAAAGCAGATAATCAGCATAGGCCTGTAATGATGATGCCATTTATGATAGGGACATCATGGGGTTCAAAATGTCAAGGTACTAATTGTACTATTAAGTTGGGTGATTGGAAAACTCAGATGCAAATTATATTACACATGCAAATGTTAACTGATGCACAACAAGCAGATTTTATTGTCAGCTTTTTGGATGGATGGAGAGGCAAAACAATAAATCTTGATTTTAGCAAATAGAGTAGGGGAACTACAACAAATATCTGAAACTCTAGATCAGTTGTATGGAGATAAGACCACTGCCTCTGCTTTGTCATCTCTGTTTTTTAAACTGCAAGCAAGAATCAAGAGAAAACATGAGGGCCTTCACCCTTTATTTCTGTGAACTTTTCCACAGGTTACAACAGCGAGACCCCAGGGGCTGCACCAGGAGGATGTGTTGCGGAGAAATCAGTTGGTGGCAGGCCTGAAAGCTGGTTCTTTAAGACGTGAGCTTCGCACCTGAATAAGGTGAGACGAGGGCTTAACCTTTGAAGATGTGCGACCAGATGCCCTGCTGTTGGAAGAAGAGGGTCTGAAAGTGCCAGAAGAGCCTCTTTGCTATGGTGTTGGTGAGAGTTCTACACTTTCCCTTAATCCATAGGAAAAAAACTAGTTGGAGAGAAACATTGACTCTTTCCATTTTTGGTCGAACGATGCAAGAAGAGTTAAAGACCCAAGACAGACATCCAACTGACATATAATGGCACAAGGACCTCCACCCATGGATCAGTGGGATGGGACACGTCGACCTGTTTGTCGTCGCTGTCAAGAGCTTGAACATGGAGCGACATTGTCCCCTGTGACCACAAGAACAAAGTGATTTAAACTAGATGACCCTGTTGCTGTGGAGCAAGCAACTGGTTGTGCTAACGAAGGCCCTAGTCCTGACTTTGTGTCTTATGTGGTAGGTGATTGCCCTATTGTTGAATTAACAGTAAATGGGGTAAACAGTACTTTTGTGCTAGACACGGGTTCACAGGTTACAATGATGTCAGAAAGTGAGTAAAGAAACAGTACAGTGGCTTGCGAAAGTATTGCCTCCCCTTGGTATTTTTCCTATTTTGTTGCCTTACAACCTGGAATTGAAATGGATTTTTATTTGGATTTCATGTAATGGACATACGCAAAATAGTCCAAATTGGTGAAGTGAAATGAAAAAAATAACTTGTTTAAAAAAATTCTAAAAAATAAATAACGGAAAAGTGGTGCGTGCGTATGTATTCACCCCCTTTGCTATTAAGCCTCTAAATAAGATCTGGTGCAACCAATCAGGGTTGGGTTATAAAAAAATATCCGAAACTTTGAACATCCCATGGAGCACCATTAAAGCCATTATTAAAAAAATGGAAAGAATATGGCACCACAACAAACCTGGCGAGAGAGGGCCGCCCACCAAAACTCACGGACCAGGCAAGAGGGCATTCATCAGAGAGGCAACAAAGAGACCAAAGATAACCCTGAAGGAGCTGCAAAGCTCCACAGCGGAGATTGGAGTATCTGTCCATAGGACCACTTTAAGCCGTACACTCCACAGAGCTTTGCTTTACGGAAGAGTGGCCAGAAAAAAGCCATTGCTTAAAGAAAAAAATAAGCAAACACGTTAGATGTTTGCCAAAAGGCATGTGGGAGACTCCCTAAACATATGGAAGAAGGTACTCTGGTCAGATAAGACTAAAATTGAGCTTTTTGACCATCAAGGAAAATGCTATGTCTGCCGCAAACCCAACACCTCTCATTACCCCGAGAACACCATCCCCACAGTGAAGCATGGTGGTGGCAGCATCATGCTGTGGGGATGTTTTTCATCGGCAGGGACTGGGAAACTGGTCAGAATTTAAGGAATGATGGATGGCGCTAAATACAGGGAAATTCTTGAGGGAAACCTGTTTCAGTCTTCCAGAAATTTGAGACTGGGACGGAGGTTCACCTTCCAGCAGGACAATGACCCTAAGCATACTGCTAAAACAACACTCGAGTGGTTTAAGGGGAAACATTTAAATGTCTTGGAATGGCCTAGTCAAAGCCCAGACCTCAATCCAATTGAGAATCTGTGGTATGACTTAAAGATTGCTGTACACCAACGGAACCCATCCAACTTGAAGGAGCTGGAGCAGTTTTGCCTTGAAGAATGGGCAAAAATCCCGTGGCTAGATCTGCCAAGCTTATAGATACATACCCCAAGAGACTTGCAGCTGTAATTGCTGCAAAAGGTGGCTCTACAAAGTAGACTTTGGGGGGGTGAATAGTTATGCACGCTCAAGTTTTCTGGGTTTTTTTGTCTTATTTCTTGTTTGTTTCACAATAAAAAATATTTTGCATCTTCAAAGTGGTAGGTATGTTGTGTAAATCAAATTATACATTTTAATTCTAGGTTGTAAGGCAACAAAATAGGAAAAATGCCAAGGGGGGTCAATACTTTCGCAAGCCACTGTACCTGAGAACAAAATTAAGTCCCTGCTCACAGTGAGTTGGTAATCTGGGGGATGGTTCCTGCGGGTATCGACGTGAAGCCATACTGCTATCTGGTTGAGCCTGGGTGTGAAGAAGTACGTTTTGAAATAGTTCGGACAGTAGCCAACATCAGATCCACATTGGTAATGCTGCCCCCATTAGGGAGCGGTACAGGCCCATAACACTTCTGTTATATAAAGAAGTCAAGTCCCTGTTGAAAGGTATGCTAGACTCTGGAGTAATCAGGGAGAGGTGCAGTCCAATAGTGTTGGTGAAAAAGAAAGTGGCACTTTTGCGTAGATTACCAGAAGCTGAATACAGTAACACAGATGCTTTTCCCCTACATACAGGAAGCTTTAACTATCTTGACAAAAGCTCAGTGGTTCTCTATGCTTGATTTGGTCAGTGATTACTGGCAAGTTAAAATGGACCTGTGTGACAAAGAAAAAACTGCCTTCATCACCCCTTTTGGCTTATATGAGTTTGAGCGAATGCTCTTGGTCTATGCATTGCCCCCGCCACTTTTCAGCACTTAACACAACAGTGTTTAAGCAACTAAGTCTCTAAATCCATGCTAATCTATTTGGATGATGTAATCGTCTACTCTGTAGATTTTCAGCCATCTAGATGTAGTGCTTGAGAAATTTAGTACATATGGACTGAAGCTGCACCCAGAGAAATGCCATTTACTACTCCTGGAGGTTTCCTATCTAGGACATGTTGTGAGGAGGTGTAAAACCAGACCCATCCAAAGTCACAGTGGTAGAAGAATGGCCGCCTCCCCCTACCGTGACTCAGGTATGTTCTTTTTTGTGATTTATAGGATATTACAGGATATTTATCCCCAAATTTGCAACCATTGTTGGCCCACAGCAAGCTTTGTTGGTTGGTAAAAGGACATTTAAAAAAAGGAGAGAATGAGCCTCTATTGTGGACTGAGACTTGAGAGGCTTTTAAAAAACTGAAACAGGCTTTACTTACAGCCCCCATATTGGCCTTTGCAGACTTCTCTCTCCCTTTCGTAGCCTATATAAAAGAGGTTTGGTAGCTGTCCTGTCCCAACAACAAGAAGGAAAAGAGAGGGTGGTAGCATATGCAAGCTGTAGCTTGCACCCTACTAGCAGAATGATTCAAATTATACTTAATTCAATCTGGAACTGTTAGCTTTGAAATGGGCTGTAGCTGAAAAAAATGTAAAGATTATTTACCAGGAGACAAATTCACAGTATATATAAATAATAAGCCCTTGGTTCATTTGCATACAGTCCAGTTATGGGCAACCGAACAATGATGAGTAGCCCAGCTTGCAAACTTCCAGTTTAATATACAGTATAGATCAAGCAAAGAGAAAACTAATGCTGATGTGCTCTCCCGGTTAGCAGAAGGAAACCCTAGAGATGGACCATTGGAGGAATCGTGGGATGGCTTGGAAATCCCAGCTTTTAGACAAGCATTCATTGAAGAAGTACAGGTTTGCTGTTCAGGAGCTGACAGAGATGATGGAACTACTGAAGAATATCCTTTGTCTTGGGGATGGGCACTAGGTTTATGGAAGCAGGCACAGAAGAATGACTGGCTGGTAAGCCAAATTTGTGGTTTTCTTGACTGAAAAGAACCTCCTATAGCATTAGAACAACAGAAGATAACCTCGGAACTGAAGCAAGCATTGCAACAGTGGCCTTGACTTGAGTATCAGGACGGGGTCCTATGACGACATCACCTGGACCTTGCAACACAAGAGGTAGGAAACCAAATTGTGGCCCCTTAGAATAGGCAGAAGGGGATTTGGCAGGAGTACCATCAACAATCAAGGTGTTTGGGATTGGAGAAAACACTTTCTGTAGTAAGGAGCAAGTTCTACTGGCCAAAAATGGAACAAGAGATACAAGGTGTGACAGGGTGCTTGTGTCACGTGTGTGGGTAACCATTGTTTAAGCAATACAGAGACACCATGGAGGTGGTGTTGAAACGCCGACACAGGTGCGCAGAATTTATTCACAAACAAAAACGAAACAAACTTGGTCATGTGACGTTACCAGCCATGGTAACGCACAGAGGACACATACAGCAAGCTGTACAAAAAAAAAAGCAGTACAGATGAGGGCCCCCAGACATGACCCTAGGAAGTTCAACCTGGGTTCTGGGCTCCAGGGTAATGGAGATATGACCCTGAGAAGGGTCGTTTTTGGACATTTTTGACAGGAAGTATCTCAGGTTCTGTGGGAGTTAGGGCCACCGCACAAGGAGTCGCCGTTTTAATGGTTTTGGTTGCCAGGACGGCTCTGCAAAGTGTTTATTTTTTATTTTTTTATCTTAACTCGTCATGTTACATTCAGGCTGGTCCCTTTAGTCTAGAACCCTTCGAATGGTGGTTGTAGATGCTCTGGTTTGAGAGAGATGACTGAAAATGTATTTAACACTGCCATAGACTTGAATGGGGCTGTACACATGAATGGTGTGTGCGTGCAGCAGTAGCGGCTGCAGGATTTAATTCCTGGTTGGGCCCCAAATTTTCACTGACGGAATGACTTAATGACATAAACGTAATGAAGTAATTACTAATATGCACACTGAGGACACTCTATACTGTCAGAAATAGCACCATATTCTCCAAGAACGCACACTACCAAAACATTTTGACAGTCGGAAATCCAATTTACCACCAACAGGCATAGCAGCACAAATTCCATAACATTAGCGAGCTACAAGTCACTACCACACATAAAGAAAATTATTTCTGACAAAAGCTCTCAAACATGTATTCGAAGTGACCCAAAGTGAGCTTAAATTTAAAAAGCTCTCATACAGTGACTAAAAGTGAATGTTAATGCTTCCCTTTGAGCTTTAGAAAAGTGTCAGCTATATGGGAACAAAAACAAAACAGGAATGGAGGCATGAGTTGAGCATGACATACAGTACATCTCAGCTGCATCAGTCAACTGAGTTGATAAAATGAAATGTAGGTACTTACATTACTGGCGCATTTGTTGATTCGACGGTTTGTTTTCTTTTTACAAAATGTCGGGACATAGCTAATGTGTAAGACGCAGATATAGTTTACGGTTGACTGCAAACTTGGCTAAATGTTCTGTATTATTACATTTCTTAGCAGACGCCCTTATCCAGGGCGACTTACAATTATTACAAGATATCACATTATTTTTTCATACAATTACCCACTTATACTTTGGGTTTTTACTAAACAGCAGCTGCACAAGCTGGTTGCTTGCGTGCCTTGCAGTGAAAGAAAAGTTCCTGTATATGTTGCCGACACACTGGAATTTCGATACTATAGAATCGAAGACATAAGATCTCATATCTCAGCTGTCCAATCACCAATCTTTTTTTTTCATTACCATTACAACGGTACTGGGGTGAGTGGGACGGATATATATTTTTGAACCACAGGAATGAGCTAGATTTGCCATAGCGGATTACATTCTGATACGGTTTGGTATGAAATGTTTTTAATTGTCAGTCGCTCCATAACTGGGTGGGCTCAGGCCCCTCAGGCCCAAGCGTGGCGTAGCCCCTGGTGTGCAGGGGTTGCATGGTGGGTGTATGCATGCGTGGACTGCATGGTGATGGTGTGCATGCAGGGGTTGCATGGTGGTGTGTGCATGAAGGGGCACATGGTGTGTGTACTGTATGTGCGCAGGGGTTGCATGGTAGTGTGCGTGTGCAAGAGTTACATATGGATGTGTATGGAGGGGAACTGGAGTGCTTTTTTGGCGCAAAAGGGGGCGAGAGGCGAGGGCATATAAGGGGGTGCAGGGAAAAGACTGGGAAGGGTAGGGTAGAACTACTACAATCATTTATGTTCACTTTCGACTCCCAGTCCCCTTTACCTCACTTTGTGAATTTAATTTGTGATTATTGAATTATTGTCAAAATAAACAGCCTTCATCTACTCACAGCTGCAGTCTCATTTCTGTCCCAAAAGAACCCGAAATGCTACAATATATTGATGGACATTACAAAAGCAAATGAGATGTCCTTTTTTTGGAATACCACGTTCCTTCCCAAAATGCGTTTTAATATTAGCCTTTAATAAAGGAAAACGACTGTTTTAATTTATTCTAATGTATTTATTTCAGTGCAATGCAGTTTCTTCACTGTAATAGGAATATTTTTTTTTTATATTTACATTTTTTTTTTCATTAAAATAAAGTTTTCTGGGGAGAGTCAAAAATACATTAACTTTGATTCATGTACTAAGGGTTACTCTTAAATGAATTCACGATCCAGTTTATGGTAAACTGCATGCATAACTTAGAAACTCGGCTGCCAGTCTCAAAAACTGGGCTGAATTTGAAAATGCAAAGCGGCCCAGAATTTGGGAAGTTTTTCTAAAAACCAGAGCGGACCAGAATTTGGGAAGTTTTTCTAAAAACCAGAGCAGCCCAGAAATTGGGATGTTATCAGAGCAGCCCAGAATTTATCTGAAAACTATAGTAGCCTAGAATTTGGACCATTATCTAAAAACCAAAGCGGGCCAGAATTTGGGATGTAATTGAAAACGGGCAGTCTATATTTAAAACTGTGATTAAATTATAGATAAACTAATGTATCCTGTAACAAAACTATAATAGTGTGGAAGATATATTTGATATTAAAACATATTGCGCAAACGATTATAGATATACTTTATTTGCAACATCGATAATGGATAATTGCAAAGCCTATGACATGGTTTATTTAGATTTCCAGAAAGCTTTTGACAAAGTCCCGCACAAAAGATTAATTCTCAAACTGAACGCAGTTGGAATTCAAGGAAACACATGTACATGGATTAGGGAGTGGTTAACATGTAGAAAACAGAAAGTACTGATTAGAGGAAAAACCTAAGAATGGAGTGTGGTAACCAGTGGTGTACCACAGGGATCAGTATTAGGTCCTCTGCTAATCCTAATCTACATTAATGATTTAGATTCTGGTATAGTAAGCAAACTTGTTAAATTTGCAGACGACACAAAAGTAGGAGGAGTGGCAAACACTGTTGTAGCAGCAAAGGTCATTCAAAATGATCTAGACAAGATTCAGAACTGGGCAGACACATGGCAAATGACATTTAATAGAGAAAAGTGTAAGATACTGCATGCAGGAAATAAAAATGTACATTATAAATATCATATGGGAGATATTGAAATTGGAGAAGGAATCTATGAAAAAGACCTAGGAGTTTTTGTTGACTCAGAAATGTCTTCATCTAGACAATGTGGGGAAGCTATAAAAAAGGCTAACAAGCTCGGATACATTGTGAAAAGTGTTGAATTTAAATCAAGGGAAGTAATGTTAAAACTGTACAATGCACTAGTAAGACCTCATCTTGAATATTGTGTGCAGTTCTGGTCACCTCGCTATAAAAAAGATATTGCTGCTCTAGAAAGAGTGCAAAGAAGAGCGACCAGAATTATTCTGGGCTTAAAAGGCATGTCATATGCAGACAGGCTAAAAGAATTGAATCTGTTCAGTCTTGAACAAAGAAGACTACGTGGCGACCTAATTCAAGCATTCAAAATTCTAAAAGGTATTGACAGTGTCGACCCAAAAGACTTTTTCAGCCTGAAAAAAGAAACAAGGACCAGGGGTCACAAATGGAGATTAGACAAAGGGGCATTCAGAACAGAAAATAGGAGACACTTTTTTACACAGAGAATTGTGAGGGTCTGGAATCAACTCCCCAGTAATGTTGTTGAAGCTGACACCCTGGGATCCTTCATGAAGCTGCTTGATGAGATTCTGGGATCAATAAGCTACTAACAACCAAACGAGCAAGATGGGCTGAATGGCCTCCTCTCGTTTATAAACTTTCTTATGTTCTTATTTGAAAGAAAAAAGTACACCACCACAGAAAGCCAATTCTTACATTTGTGCACAATGTGATAGTCCATATAAAGTAATCGCCCATAGTTTATTATATTAGTATAGCAAAATACTTTAATTGAAAGGTTGTAGAAAGCAGATCTCTCTCTCTGATCACAATGTTAAAAATGCCTGCAAGCTTTTCCACTTATGTGACAGACATGTAACAATCAAAACGCAAGACTGTTATCCAGTTCCATCCCAAAAAACGGGCCTGTGTCATACCTCAAGCAAAGTGCATGTATGAGCTGCAGTAATACGCTAACATTAGAATATGCCTGTATCTAGCTGAATTATTACAGTGTGATGGCGGACAGTAATGAGGTGTTGTGACAGGGTGCAGCCTGTCTTTGTGCTGTGTGGATCTTGGGGGGGGGGGGGGGGGGGGCAGCCTGTTTTTGTGGTGTTTAGAGTGGATATGAGTGAATGAGTTTGTGTGAGGAATGTGTGAAATTTTGCTGCAGCTGATGAGGTGTTAATTGCCCAATTAACTGCAGCACCTGTATAAAAGGGAGTGGTTGAGTGAGAGAGAGAGTGTGTGGTTTATTGGTGTGTATTTTGTGTTTTAGAGTTTAATGTTAAGTGTTTTGTTTCTTCTGTTTATTTGGCCATAGTGCCTTTTTGTTTGGTAATTATTATTTAGTTAAAAGTATTTTATTTGCTGCACTTTCTATCTCTGAGTCTCCACACTTTGGCTATCCTTTCACAGGTGTACTACACAATCTGTTATTTCTCACAATTCAAAATGCTGCTGAGTTCTACGTTGCCTGAATCTTAAATGTATAAGTGAATATACATGCAATATATTAAAGAAACTGAAAATGCATACAAGTGACACAAACTTGACACTTTTTTTTTTTTTTTTTTTTTTGTATACCTCCATATGAATGTTTTGCTAATGTAATTGAGGGTGCTTAGTAAGCCTGATATTAGCAACACCCAGTATAAAGATGGTAGATATTTTGTCTGGTCAATAGAGGGAATTCCACTGGCAACAGATGGCTTACAGGTGTGTGACTGGCACAGAACAAGGTTATATTTGTAGCATGCAGTATGTATTCCAAGTACAAACAGCTTTTCTTTAGTACAACCTAAATTTGGTTGTAATGAAAAGGGATTCTGGAAGAAAAACATTCTTACACTGCAACACACAACTGGGTTTATTTGTCAGTAGAATTAAAACAGGCTTCACCAAAATAAAATGATGGAATAAACAAATATGTGTATGTAATACAGGTTGTTCATTTAGTATTTAGACTTAAAATTGATTAGAACGTACAACACCTGTTATTTCCTCAAAAGCTCCAGCATGGTTCATCCACATGGAGAGTAACCATACACTACAGTTCGCATCACACTATAATGCAATATTATTAAAAAAAAAGGTTTTTTAGCTAACATTGGCAGTAGAACACCCTGTGATAAACATTTCAACATGAAATCTTTATCTACATTAGTCTAATGTACCTTGGTTCTGCCACTGGGATCAAATTAAGTGATTTGAAATTGGCCCAGTCCATTTCCATCTGCAGCAGAACGTTATCAATACAGTTTGAACCGGTACTCTGACTGTATGCAGTGGCTGCCAAAATATGATATCGGAAGAATATGAGAGTTTACACGCTGGTTTCATGGTTTTGAACACTGGTTGGGAAATGTTGTATAAATGAACTAAGTAGCTACTCCTGACCAGATACTCTGTACATCAACAATGTTGTTTGTATTCATGTTTAGAATACATAAGGTTCATAACAAATACACTGAATGACTGCTATTCCCAAAATGAATATGGTAAACAGCACGTTAAGTCTAAGCCTATCCAATTTTGCAAAATTAAAATATGATGTACGGTGCTCTTGAATAACCAATAAAAATATATAGTAGCATTCACTAGCAGTGGCCATATTACCTGTCATACAAACCTATAGTAAAAGATAATTACAAGTTTCTTGAGGGGTCACTTCTAATCTTCATCTAAAACACACTAATTTCATGCAGCCACTTATGTTAAGGTAATATATTTCACAGTACTCTAATACCCTTTATTACAGTCTAAGCCTGAGGATCATTGATCAAACTGAACTAATTATGCATATGTAAAGCCTGGCTCTCTATAATAATAAGTGACCTAAGGGTACACAGTATAGCAATTACTGCAAATAAAATGCAGTGTGAACCTCTCAACATTCATCTGGGGTAATTTCTCATTTGTTTGAATGAGGTACACAAGAGTTGTTCAGTTTTTGGTTCTCTGATTTGATGCCAGATACCACAAGTGTTGATAACAAATAGCAAGAGGTGTTTTATGAGTAGCAGAATCAAATCCCCTTTTCTATCATTTTACATTGTTTTTTTAATGAAATTACATTAGCCATGAAATTATTTTTAAAGAGTTTATGATGTTACCTGCAATCACTTTAAAAACCTAAAAACAAACACATGCTGATATAACTATTTTGTATTCTCTGAAAATCTTTAAGCCTGGAGAGGCGCTCTTCATCCTCAACTGGAAAAAAACGGAGCCATGTCAACGACAACAAAACAGTAAGTTGAGTCATCAAATCACTTAAGCTACGTGGGCAGGTAATTTAGGGTAAAACTCAAATATTTGCTTAAGTAGTTTTCTACAACGCTTCATCATGTAAAAAAATACTTAAGTAATACTGAAGTAGAACTACCTGATTTTCCCTTAAGTATTCCTTAATAACTCACTTAAGATTTTTTTTTTTTTTTTTTTTTTTTTTTTTTTTTTGTGCAACACCTTTATACTTAAGTAGCATTACAAGGAAAAACTTAAGTGAAAATCTCACTTAAGATGTTTTATGCAACCGGCCCCTGGACCAGTGGCTGGGCCTGGGTCCCAGGGCAATGCTTCACCAGGTACAATTGGGGTATTTTATTTACTGTACCAGCTCATCATTGGGACAAGACTGATTTATTACCAAGCATGCATGCATGTACAAAGGGATTATCCATCAGTATCAGAAATCACTCTCTTAATTTTTTTTTTTTTTTTTTTAAGAACAATGACTTTGAAAAGAAGGTTTGGAACTACTTCAGTTATGGTTACAAGCCATATGTTGGCTTCAGAATCTTAGCTCCTTGTGAATTCTGAAGACTAGATAATAGAATAGAAATAAGCAGTGAAGCACTTCCATTATTTATACACCAGCGGTGTCAAAAACCCAGCAGCATCTAACAGATCTCAAGCACCTGACTTTTTGGTGACCACCTTGATTTTCAGTTATGACTTCCCTGCGTTACTTAGATTCAGCAATAATAAGGCAACATAAAACAACCTTTAGATACTCTGTACACAAACACAAGGGTTTACCGTTAACCTCCACTGCTGCCAACGCATTACGCACCGTTCAAAGGGATTGTTTCCTCTTGTTAATAACTATGGCTTTAATCATATGAAAATGTATTTTGTCTTCAAACTTCATAGAAAGATATTGTTTTTACTAGCACATCCAGTTGGTTTTTGGAAAACTAAAATGAGTAAAAGAAGTAAAAGTAGTTATTTGAATTTTTCTGTGTTCAGACTCGTTGAGGATTTCAGCTCATGTTCTCTTTCTACAGTTGGAATCCTTTGCCAGCAGTTCATGGCATCAGTGAAGATGGCAGATAAGGACTGACTCAATGCAAAATAGTGCACTAAATGTTTCAGTTTATACAAATGCATCTGTGTTGGCCAAAAGCAATTGATAACACTACACTGATACGTTCTGTGATGTTTAATCTATAATTTTATTGAAACAAAGAACAGTACAATTACACTGAAGCCCCAAACAGATTTTTGTAATAATAAATGACCAGTTTAGAAGTGCTGGTTTATTATAATTTAGGTTACACAGCGGGACAGAGCAACGATCCAAGGCGCTACCTTCTCGTTTCTGAAGTTTCACAGATTTTGAAGTTGAACCTGAAGTAAAACTCACTGTACTATTCACAGTGAATCACGTAAATACTATTGAATTGGTAAAAGAAATTCTGGATTCCAGTGGACTGTAAGGCCTGGTACACAAACAGCCTAAATGTGTTGCGAGTTCACTTTTTGCTGTTAATACAGTTTAAGTACACACATAGTTTAGTTGCAAAAGGCAGTGACAACCGCACACGTTAATCCTGCTTGGAACAAGTAGCGAGTTCTGTTATTAATTGAGTTTGGTTACTTAATGCTCAGCAACTGTGTGTGTATAAAACTGCACTAAAACAACCACAGTAGGTGCTCGGTGGATTTTTGTGCACGTAATGATGTCATCGTTTCAGACATTTCTGTGTTAAGCATGGCAAATAGAAAAAAATATATAGGTGCCTGATGAGCTGAGTTCATTTTGTAATATTGATGAATAATAAATTCAATGGTAAATAGTGCATACATATAATTACTTTTTTTTATTATTTAATCAAAGTACAGTTGTATAGTATTGTAAAAAAAAGTTTTTTTTGGTTTTGCAACTTAAAAAAAAAAAAACAATATGGGAGAATTTGTGTCCCCAAATGCCACAGTGCGACTGCAACTCGTTTTTCCACCGATACTGAACATCTCATCTGTGTGTTTTGATACTCCAGGAAAGGTCAGTAAATGACAAAGATGCATATATATGACTCCTTAGACATGAGTACTTTTTATCCAGTTGTTTGGAGACCACTCAAGTCATTCCCACCAGCCTGGTCGGAAGATTGCCCAAATGTTTCAATCTACCGTCATGGTACTGCAGATCGTCACCACTGTATTTAGCAGTGCAGAAAAAGCAAAATGGAGTCTCTGCTGGTTTTGCAGAAAGAGCATAGCTGTGCTTGATGAGCTTTCGGTCGATTTATGTACAGTACTTTCTTCCAAAAGCATAAACAAAAACACAGCCTCCATGCTGCCGCCACATAACCCTAAGAATGTAGTGTAATGGTGGTCCATTCAGTTATTAGCTTAATCAGGGAGTGCAGTCACTTCAGTAATGAAAGGCGTGTGTGTACAACAAACAACTGCAACGAGTGCAGTGTGTGTGTACGAGGCCTCAGAGCAACAAGTTAATACTGTGTGGGTAAGAGTGAACACTTCCTGTTTTATGACACATTTTTCTCAAGCGGAGGCTGTTACACACAAACACACACACACACACACACATGCACACACTCCTTAATGGTTGGACCCCATTCACATTTTTACTTTTTCATATATTTTCAATATATCTATTGCCTGCTGTCGAGTGCTGGTCTGTGTAAATTACTGTAAAGTTTTTTTTTTTTTTTTTTTTTTTTTAAATATTCTTATAAACTTTATAATCCAGTTTGTTTTTGTTCTTATGAGTGTGTCTAGAAGTTCCTCTCAGAAAAGCCATATAGTAATGAGTGAGAAATGAGAAGGGGAAAAAAGTAGTAAGACAAATTAAAAAAAATAAAGCTGTCAGTTTCAATATTCCTTGTATAAATCTAAGGGTATCTTACAGATGATCTGACAAAAAAGGTCTGCTATCTCAGCATGCTCTGTGGAGTGTAAAGAGTAACCCATTACTATAACTTTGTGGGATTCTGAAATTAAATGTTGTCCCACCCCCTACCCAACAACAAACCTGCACTACACCAAGCTTTAGAACAAATCTAAAAACATGTTTTTAGTTTTTGCTGTCTTTTTGTTTTAACCTAATGCCACATTCTTTTAGATTTACTAAACAAAAATTGCTCCGCACCATTTGGTGTCGTGTGGCAAAACTTTGTCCAGCCATTCTACCTCATCCAATTCAGTATTACAGTTTAATACAGTATAAATTATTGGGGCTACAACATGGATAATGGGTGAGCAAAGCTGAAAAAGGTGCTTAGCTATTTATCTATCTTATCTAGAACCAGAGAACATAGTGTAATGCTTGCATGAAATGTCAAGAACAATTTTCTGTGTTTCCAATATAATAGACAGTTACATTGCCATGGGGAGTATTACATTTTTGAACACTATATGTTTTTGGTGGATTAGGGTGACATCATGATTAACTAAAGTGACAGACAATGACAGACATTCAGGGAGAGAGGGAGCGAGGGAGGGAGGCTGTGAAGAAAATAAAAGGTATGAAGGACACCAGGGGCAGAGGTAATATACAATAATGCTACCATCATATATTGACCTCAGAGGGACTTGCAAGTCTCTGTTGGCATGCCATGCTTTAGCACAGAAGACACACTCAGAAGTACAACACAGATCTAGAGGTAAAGACTCACATAGTTGTCTGCGAGAAGGTACAGGAGCACTTCCATAAGCCGTGCCCTGTAAATAAAACACATTCTTTGGAGCAAGGGATGCCAGTATCAGAGACAGACAGAAATGACAGTCAAGAAGATAATGGATGTAATGAAAATACATAAAACAGTTGTAGCATAGCCCCAAGCAATTCACATTCTGTAGGGTCTGTGGGTGCATTTTTTGTACACATGTGCCTCAACTAATTGCTGTATTTATTGTGAACTTTGCAAAAAAAGATCAGGGTCTACTTGACTGTGGTAAAATTGATGTCACCACACAAAGAGTTGCTGTTTTAAACTAGTTCTACATTGAAAGGCAAAGTCTACTCCCCATCTGATCAGCCATCTTAAGATAGCTCATGTTCAGGACTATTGACAACATTTTCAAGGCTATTTTAGGGTATGTTTTGTTAAGGACAATTTATTTAAACCCTGTTGTAATTACATAAAATACAGTTTCCAACTATTTTAGAATATATTCACAGTCTTCTTTTCCATGTATCAAGGCCACTGTTTGACAAATGTTAAGTTGTCATCATAATCCTGGTTCCTTGAACTAGAAATGTAACCCTTACCGAATGGGATATATCTCTTATAGCCTGAATTACCTGAGCACATTTATATTAAAGCTGCCCCATTAAGAGTCCCGCTTGCATCAGGCGCTGTCTCCTCCCCAGGAGATACCAGCAACCATAGCAATGGGATCAGCACCATTTTCTTTACAGGCTTACTGCATTGGAGTAAATGCAGTAACCTTCAAGGGTAAGGGTTACATTTCTCTTTCAGGGAACCGGGGTTATGATAAGAGTAACCATTACTGAATGGGATACAATAACCAACCAGTTGCAACAGAAGGATTTCTGTTGGCAGATGTGCTAAAAAGGAAGATAAGCTGAGCAAGCCAGAGCTGCCTTCTTGCTACTATGCCATGTTCCTGCCCAATGCCCGACCATTGTATTTAGACAGCTGGAGCAGGTAGTTACTAACCAAGTTCAGCTTGTCCAATAGGAGGGGAAGGAGGGCCTGTGGTCAGAGGACAGGGATTGTAACAGCATGGACTGGTAAGCCACCTACTGTAGCTACCAAGATGTGTGCAAAATCATGAGGCTGCATTGGCCTTCTTCAGCACCAACTCAGTGATGCAGCATTGCTTACTGGGACATGAAACATCACTTTGCAGCAAAGATCTGCACCAGAGAGGCTATGGAAGCCTGAACAGCATTGTGCACCTTATATAAACTGTCCAATGACCTTGAGACAGCCGGGGCAGTAGCTGGGAGCTACCAGGACGATTGCACCTCATGCAAAAAGTGGGACTACTGAGGGCTCTCACTCACTGTACTGTGGACCACAACCTGGTCCGTATTCCCAGAATGCCTGCTAAGTTAAGCTTTGTCCCTCTTCCTTGGTGGAGGAGATGGGTGGTCTTAGTCTTGCTCCTACCCCTAGAGGGTCACTTCCTAGCTCCCGGTGTAACAGGTAGTGGGGATGCTTAACTGAACTGCAGGAGATAAATGGGGTGAATCCGGATGCTGCACTGGTGTCGAACCGATGTAGAATGGTCCCTAGAACATTGGGCCATCCTGCTTTCTAGTGTCCTCTTAGAAAAATTAACGCAAGAACTGCAGTCTTTAACTGCTCCCTTTGCATGCCCCCTTCCCAGACAGTGGATGCACGTGCATGCTTTTCCTCTGTTGGAATGTTTTTCTTGCAAAACGGCACAGGAGTGAAATCCAGGCATGATGCAAGGTTGAAAAAACAGTTCAAACATGCAATGCATGCGCATATGAAACAGACAGCAATGCTGTCTGGTGCTGAAAACTGTTGTGTACACAGAGTGCACAAGAATGAAGCACAGGTGTAACGGTCTTGGTACCAAACCGCATCAAACTGGGTCACTGTCACCGATTCTGGTATGAACCAGATGACTGGTACTGACCTTGGTACCAATAAAGGTGACTGGTACCTATTGTAGTATCGACCAGGGCACTGATACTGGCTCTGGTACAGACTAGTGCCAGCTGTGGTACTGACCAGATCACTGGAACAATCTCTGCTACCAACTGGTACCGGCTCTGGTACCATAGGAGTGCCCTGGTACTGATCTCGGTACTGAAAACTGGACACTGGGGCCAGCTCGGTACCACGAGAAGTACCATGCAGGTGAAGACCTGGAAGAGTCACTGGCAGCTGCAAGCATGCATTGTTAAACAGACAGGGGCTGCAGATCACCTGCTAACTAGAAAAAATCCAGTAGTAATTTTTAAAAGTACAGACTGACACTTAGATGAAAGGTTTTTTTTTTTTTTTTTTTTTTTTTTTTTATTCACAAAAAAAACATGTTTTTGCTGAAGTACAAGCTGCCTAAGGGTCTGTTTACCTACAAATAAACATTCAGTAGCTGATTAAGTAGCTGATTTTAAAATAAGGTTTCACTACACACATCACATCAAGTGCTGTCCTTCCAGCAAGATCTTATATCAAGGTCTTGTCTACTATGTGTACATTAAATACTCTTGGCATGAAAAATAAAATAACATAAATGAACACAATAAATAGATAATAAAACTGATTTGGTACATCCATCAGGAATAACCCTTGACCTGAGCCTTTTCCAAATAATCTAGCTGTTTTTGTGTCAATTTCAGCCTATATATTTTTTAAAAAGATGCCAGTGTTTACTTCAGATATTTAAATTAATACATACATTTAATGGAACTCACTTGTAAGTAACCTGAGAACCACCTAATGGATTACACTGAAGAATCAACAATTCCAGTAAATACAAAATAATAATAAAAGAAGATTTACAGAGCCAGCACACAAAACACATTGGATTCTCAGCGGTTCTCATGCATTTCTCTGTACAATCAATTATGAGGAATAACAACTGTACTACTCTTCCTTATAGTCACCTGGTGGCTACATTAAATGAGCCGTTACATGTTACCAGAGGCCTATCATTTCTAAAGGTGCAAACAAGTGCCCTAGAGAATATCCGCCATTGGAAGTTACAGAGTTTTTACCATCAATACACATCTTGCAAATTGTGTCCCTATTGTCAGGAAACATTAAAAAGCCACAATGTATCTATAATATGTTGTCTATGTGGATAGGTCTTCTCTTAAATTCCATTTGTGCAACTGCAAAATACAAGAAAGGGATCTGAATGTATATATAACACCGGTTTTACAGCAGCTATCATTAAGCAGATACTCAAAGTAAGAATGCCTTTACATTTCTAAATAACTTGAAATAACTTCCTATCAGCCTACAATCTCTGCCTGCAAGTGTATCTAATGAGTGCCAACAGGCCAAACTCAAAACTGCAGGAACACTTACAATTGATCACAGATATCCATAATATACAACAAAAAATATACTAGAAATAAACGTTGGCTATCTATAAGTAACAAAGTATTAAAATGAATAAATTAATCCGACAACAGGAAAAAACAGATTTTTACAGCTCAGGACAATGCAGAATCACCCTACTGTGAGTGCTGGCGGGTGGAAGAGAGAGAGATACATTTTATTTTTGTGAGCCACAAGGGTGAAAGCAAAGTAATTAATTATGTTGTTGGTGCATATGGAGTGGCAGATGTGTGGCCAACATCCAAATCTAAGGAGGGCACACAGACATGAATTTAAAATCAACAACATTGGGTAGGAGAGCTAATGAAGAATTATTTAGAGATTTAGGGCTTTAACTCAGATGGGAATTTGTGAAAATATTTTGAGGACATGGGGAAGTACAGCTGAGGAATTTCATTCTGTAACACTGCTGTTATTACACAAAAAATGAATACCATAATTTAAAAATACCATATTGTATACATCACTTTAACCAGTGGCATTTAAAATGTACCATGTGGAATAATGAGACTTCAGTTACAAATCAGATTCATGCAGAAAGAGGCTTTAATTACTATTTGCGTAAAATCTAATTACAAAATGATTCGGAATATTGAAAGGATAGTATAACTATATCATAACAGATATATGTCCGTATGTGTAATGCAACTTGAACATCACAACAAACATGTGTTGTTAAAGGTGTTTGGATAATTGATTTATGTATGTTTACTGAACCAGCTAAGAAAAATGTCCCCATAATCAACAAAGTAAATGTTTAATTAGAGTTAAGAAACATGTGTGAATGTTAACAAGTGTTTACAAAGTAATTAACATTTAAGTTTCAGATTTTTGAAATATGTCAAATTATTTTACATCCTTTGTTATCTTTAAAGGATTGTGTTTGTTTAACACGTTAGAGTACAGCCATTTATTTTGCATAAAACATATATTTATGTTGTACAACATGTTGTCCAAGCTAGTCCAAAATAATAAGACAGAAAAGTGTATCAGATAACATAACTGGACAATGGAAGCAGGACACTGAAGACATGCCATCTTTCAAAACACATGACAGATGGGTATTCCATGAACACATCAATACATACACTTAAGCCTATATGGATAGTAAAAGTTGATGGTCATTTTAACAATGTGATAAATGACTCTCCTCTGAAAGCATGTCTAATTAATTTGTT